>NC_079418.1:23826582-23914082 GCF_026213295.1 Gadus chalcogrammus | reverse complement strand
TAATATTTTTTTATGAGATACATTTCAGTACATTTACATGAAATACATCTAAATAAATGTAGATAATATATATGTAATTACATCTATATGAAATCCATATAAAAATATCCATATAAAATGCTTCTGCCACCAATTAGCCATAGCTTCACACACACCACACAACGCATTGTCATAAAAAAGATACACCCAAAATGGTCGTCCATGGGCTCACTTTAGGAAGCCAAACCATTCCCCTTGCACTTGTATCTAATACAATTTTTGAAACACAGCTTAATACATCTATATGAAATGCATCTTAATACATCTATATGAAATCCATCTAAATCCATCCATATAAAATGCCTCTGCCACCAATTAGCCATAGTTTCACACACCACACAGCGCATTGTCATAAAAAAGATAAGACCCAAAACGATCGTCCATGGGCTCACTTTAGGAAGCCAAACCAATCCCCTTGCACATGTGCAACATTTTTGGAAACACTCAGGCCACATGGGTGTGTGCTGGGAGCGAGTGTAAAAGAAAGGCGTGGTCCTGTATCGAGGGCAGATGGCGACAACGTGCACTGGGATCCCGGGGCAGCCTGTCCCATGTATAATCAATGAGATGCCAGCTGCTGTGGAAGGTGGTGGTAGTGGCGGAGGGCGCCTAAGGGAGTTCTACAGGCAGAGGTGGGGGAGCTGGTGGGATGTTCCTACACATAAGTTGGTTTTTTTGTACCTCTGATCGCCCCGGGTACATAATGACTTCCCAAAGCAAAATCACACTTGTTTCAAAAGGTTGTATAGTGTTTTCGGGAGTTTAATATTCATTATTTTTTCAAATTTGTTATATTATTGTTATAATCTGTACTTATTTTATCAATAAATAGACGCACATTCAAATAACTTATACTACCTACAGATGATTGAGTAGATAATAATGCAGTGTATTAAGTAACTATACTTAACTAACCGTTTGAGTTGAGGCATAGAAACACCTTCTTACAGATGACACAAAAGAAAGTAGGAAAGAAATGATGACTACCCAATATATCACCTGCACTGTTAGCTGATTTGTGAAAGAACTACTCCATTGCTTTGTGAAAGAACTACTCCAGAATTTTTTTTTATAATCATCTTTTTCATTTGGTTTTGTACTTTTTTCCAACGCTGTCCTCCAAGACGACAAACTAAAACAGTTCTTTCACAAAGCAATAAAAGGTTTCACGGGGGTTGCAAGATAAAAGGATAGACAGGGGTTGGAAAATAAAAGGTGACACAGGGGTTGGAAGATAAAAGGATACACAGGGGATGGAAGATAAAAGGTAACACAGGGGTTTGAGGATAAAAGGTAACAGGGGATGGATGATTAAAGGTAAAACAGGGGTTGGAACATAAAAGGTAACGCAGGGGTTGGAATATAATAGGCAACACGGGGGTTGGATAATAAAAGGTAATAGGGGATGGATGATTATAGGTAAAACAGGGGTTGGAAGATAAAAGGTAACACAGGGGTTGGATTATAAAAGGTAACGCAGGGGTTGGATTATGAAAGGTAACAGGGGTTGGATTATAAAAGGTAACAGGTTGGATTATAAAAGGTAACAGGGGTTGGATTATAAAAGGTAACACAGGGGTTGGATTATAAAAGGTAACAGGGGTTGGATTATAAAAGGTAACGCAGGGGTTGGATTATAAAAGGTAACAGGGGTTGGATTATAAAAGGTAACGCAGGGGTTGGATTATAAAAGGTAACAGGGGTTGGATTATAAAAGGTAACGCAGGGGTTGGATTATAAAATGTAACAGGGGTTGGATTATAAAAGGTAACAGGCGTTGGATTATAAAAGGTAACAGGGGTTGGATTATAAAAGGTAACACAGGGGTTGGATTATAAAAGGTAACAGGGGTTGGATTATAAAAGGTAACAGGGGTTGGATTATAAAAGGTAACAGGGGTTGGATTATAAAAGGTAACACAGGGGTTGGATTATAAAAGGTAACAGGGGTTGGATTATAAAAGGTAACAGGTTGGATTATAAAAGGTAACAGGGGTTGGATTATAAAAGGTAACACAGGGGTTGGATCATAAAAGGTAACAGGGGTTGGATTATAAACGGTAACAGGGGTTGGATTATAAAAGGTAACAGGGGTTGGATTATAAAAGGTAACAGGGGGGTTGGAAGATAAAGGGTACACATGGTTATGGAGACATAGGTAAGAGTGGGAACAGGAGGCCCAACGTGGCGTTGCAGCGTCAGGGGAGGACTCACCTGTAGTAGATGACAGGTGGGTTGGCCTTGGCAGCGCAGTGGAAGCGCACCAGGTTCCCCTCCAGGACGGGTTGGGGGTCCACAGTCAGGTTGACCAGCGGCAAGTCTAAACGGGTCAAGATGTACCGAAAAAAAAGGATCAGTACAGCCGCCATGGCCAGATGTAGACAAAGAGCTTAGTGGTTTCCAAGCTGTTAATATGGGCACCACAAATGGGAGGTCTCAGGGGGCCAGTGGGTCACTGGACGGCCACAATTACGTTTGTATTAAAACAAAGGGGATATATATATGCATGCCAGATTGCCTGTAATGAGAATATTTGGTGAACCGGGGGTCCAAATGTATCTCCACACTGGGGTCCCAGCATGAAACCGTTTGGGATCTCCTGATATAGCCAATGCTTTTATCCAAAGTGACTTAAAGTGAATATTAGAAGACATGCCGTGACCTAAGTACAAGATAGAATGGATGGATCTTGGATCTTGCCCGCAGCGGTTTATCTTCAGAGTGCAGATTTTGGACGTCAAACCCAGAGCCTTTTCAGCTTTGGTTCAAACAGTGGCCTAGACTGTTTGAACCCAAGCTGAGGCTGGTGGTTCAAAGACAAGCTTAGGCTTGTGGACACTCATATCAGGGCTGCGAGATGTCCGTTGATACCCACCGTTAATATTGATCTTTGTCTTTTTCAAAATTTATATTTACAGGATATTTACAGGAAGTTAAACACATTGTTTTTAACCAATAACCCAGCCTTAAGGTCTTTATTAAGAACCATTGACGTTAGTATAGTCACAAAACTGTTGGATTACGAGAGGTCCGCATTGATTGCATCCAGGTATGACTGGAAATCTTATTTTCAGAGTTGAACATTTATATATTTAAGCTACCAATCAGAAGTCCCTACTCATTTTCTTATGTGTAGAAGTTGCTGAAAATCTCTTATTAAATCAAGTCACATTGCTTATCTGGTGCTGTATGAGAACAATTCAATTTATACAATACAATTTGAAAAGTTAAACGCCAATCCTTCCAGCTATTCCTCTACACTAACAAATCGGGGTCATTGAGGGTTGACGGTGAGGTCCCAAAGTTCCACCCTAACTTCTGTAACTGCTGATGCAGCCGGCCAGAGGCAGGGGTGAGGGGGGAGATTGAGGTTGACGATTGCAGCTTTAAGGGAGTGCGCAGTTCTCTGGTAAACACTAGACTTGATGGAAAAGTTTCTTTCTTTTGATTTATACTGCGATATCATACATAATACATACAGTGGGGTTTAAGGCTCTGGCTGGAGGTCCTACCCATCTGGTCCAATCAACAAACACACGGGTGCTCTGTTGCTGCTTGGTTGACTCTCAGTGCAGTTCAAATAACACCGTAGACAGAGGTGCCCAGGCACACATGCACACATGCTCACCCACACACATGCTCAAACACACACACACACACACACACACACACACACACACACACACACACACACACACACACACACACACACACACACACACACACACACACACACGCGCGCGCGCGCACACACACGCCGGCAAAAACACTCACATGATCATACACATACAGGCAGGCTTGCAGACACACCTCAACACACTCACACACACACACCCACATTCACATACACACACAGAGTAAGATAAGCAGCCGCTGTAGTCCCGTGTGGACCCGCTGCTAACAAAGCCCTGCTAGCTAGCTCCAGTTTAGCACCGTGGCGCCGCAGCCGCTGACCAGGAAAACCAAGTGGGAAAGATCAAAGTGGAGCGGTGTAACCGTGCCAACAAACTCACGGTAGATTTTTGGGAAAGAGTTCAACTTCAATCAGGGAAAAAAGTTTCCGTTTTTTTTTATTGGCTTTCTTGTAGTTCAACTGCAAATGCGAAATTAAATTGAAACATATTTCAACTATTGCGTGGGCGTTTCCAAGGATATACTTTACAAAATAATGAACTTGCTGATAACACTAACACATTTGCATCCTTCGAATTGGTAGGTCTGAGGACAATTTGCAGTTTGTTTCATCATTCACTTAATATGTAGACTACATGCAAGTCATTCATCTAAGAGCTACCAACACAACCTCATTAACCAAATGTCCATAAAGTAACGACCACAAAATGGATTAATCAATTCTCAGAGGATCAATATTATCATAGTGGGGAACAGGGGTTAAAAAAATAGAAAACTAAAGAGAAATAAAGGCAAAGCAGATAAATCCTTTTTTGTATAAAATTGTACCCAGCCATGTTTTGCCTCGGCCACCAATTAGCCATAGTTTCACACACCACACAACGCATTGTCATTCCAAATCAACTTCGGTGCGGTCAGGGATAGTTCTCTATCAATGAAACGACCTGAATGGCCACAGTGCCAGACGTTAGCAGACACATGCAGTCAATGGCTCTTTCTCAAAGTGCCAAAGTGCTTCTCATCTAAGTGGTCAAGACCCTGCCGTTTGAACCTCTGAAAGCCTCCATTACGTTCCGTTTGAGCAGAGGACATCAAAAGATCTTTGCTTGCATCAACTCTTCTCCGTTACAGTCTGCAAATTGACTGCAATGTCCTGTACGTGATTAAAGGGCAACCCGCTCTCCCTGTTAAGTAGCCTACATTTTCTGATCAGTGATGCAAATCTTTAGCCGGCATTTGGCAGGGAGAATGTCAATTGCTATTTCATTTTCTGCATTTTATTTTTTGCATCTATTACTCTGGATCATGTTTATGTATAATAGCTTCTATACAAATGTTGGAAGGATATTATGATCCAACAACGATTTTGGAAATGAAGTTAGGTGAAACAAAAGTTATATTACGGATAGAATGCGCACTCAATGATTCATCATTATTTTGTGTAAAATATTTTCACAGAAAAATAACCCCATCAATTTTTTGTTCACATAAGAGAAAAGGTACGCCTACACTCCTTACACGTATACAGCAATAAAAACGCACTGTTCTGTTTTCTGAAATCTTCATCTCTGAGGCTAATATTCTGTGTGGTGTGCACTGTGATAGGTCAGGCACAGCAGAGTGCAACAAAACACATCAAAACATAGAACATCTGCTGCTTGGGTCATGCTAGACCAAATCAGATCTGGGCAGACCTAAAACCCCCGGGAGGCGATTTGATAGACGGATAAAACAGCCCCCTCCCCACCACAGCAGCCATACATGGGGAAACACAGGCAGGGTGATGCCGTGGCGGCGAATGTGCACCACGGAACAAGCCAGATGCTAACGTCTGCTGTCCAAACATTTGCGATGAGAAGTTAATTTGGAATGACACCGAATTAAAACTGAATTGTGTGTGGTCCTTTAAGTGCTCTGGGGCCGTTTTTACTCTATACTTTTTCCACACATTCATTCATTTTCTCTTTTTTTTCTATCTCGGCTGTTACACACAGATGCCACAACATAAAGTTTGTGAAACACATGAATAATGAAAGTTGACACTCGTGTGTGTGCAGCCTACAGCAACATGGTCGAAGAAAATGTATCTAATGAATTACTCAGTGCTCCCGGGACAGATCCATGATTAGCATGGCATGTACTGTATAGGGGAATTCATGGTTGGAAAGGGAAATATTTACTCATGTAATTAGCTCTTTAAAACGTATAAATGTCGAGCAATTGACTTAACCCTAACCCTCACATACCTTCTATCAGTTATCTTTCCATAATTAAACGCAACAAACCTCGAAAAATTGTATATGGTTATCTGATCTCTGTGGATTACAGGTTTATTGATAGCCTACGTTTATTCAATGATAATTTTATTTTGAAAAATATAAATATTTCAACATAAAATATAGTGGAAAGAGTAGTTTAAACATAGCAAGTTGCCTATTGACAACACGTGCTGCTTTTTATCAAATAAATGTATAGAATATACAAATCTATATATTGTTTTCCTTTAATGTAGCATTCTATTCTCACATATTGCAGATAGGTATTTCCTAACGCAAGATTGATTAACGGAAGACGCTTACTTAAAACAAGTTGTCCGTTATTATTGAACACGTGCGCATAGGCCTACATCGTGAATAAATGACCACAACGACAACAACGACAGTAATACACAACATGTCGACCTGAAGGAGCCTCCCGTGTCTCACTTACTGAATCCCATTGTGCGGAGCCAAATCTAATACATATGCATGACAGTTCTATCCTTCATGTAAATAGGATATGAACAGTAATACAATAAGCGGGGTATCCACGGTAACAACCACGAACGAGAAACAGGTCGGGCACTTAAACCCCCCCCAAAAAAAAGAGTGTTTATTTTTACCAATAACAAACAACACAAGCTTGTTATGTATTAGAGGTCCTTTTATTTTCTGGAATGAGCTGCCCGAGTCGACCCTCATAAGGAGCCAGGAGGCAGAGGATGTCCCAGGGTAATTGTACGAACAGGAGCGGCGTGGAGGGTAATTGCAGTGAGTGGGCGGAGCATGAGGCTAACAAAATGCACCGCTACCACTGATGTTGCTGCTGCTCATAATTATTAAACAAACGTGTGCAGCCCCCGAGTGTCTACAGGCTCCACGCAGACGCACGCACGAGTGCAAACACACATTCTAACACGTACACACACACATGCACACGCACATTTAAACACACACAAATCCACACACATGCGGGATGCACTCACATTCAAACACATACACAGACATTTTTAACACACTCACACACACACACACACACACACACACACACACACACACACACACACACACACACACACACACACACACACACACACAAATGCAGGTATTAAAGCACACATTCAAACACATAGAGGCACGAATGCAGACGCACATTTAAACACACACACACACACCACACACACACACACACACACACACACACACACACACACACACACACACGCACACGCACACGCACACACGCACTCAAACATATGTATGCAAAACACAAACACACACACACACACACACACACACACACAAACATATGGAGCCCACGTCTTTTCAAGTGCTACATGGCCCTGCCTGGGGCCTGCATGCTCGAGGGCATGCACACTAGGGATGTGAATAGCTCAACATTTTTATGGTCGAATAATCAGTGACGATTAATCGATTATTCGATGTGTGCCGACATTCACAAAGGCAGCCATGGATCACCGGCAAGAAATCACTTAATATCTTAAACGCAGAAAAGCAACTAACTGCTAAGTAGTTCAAGTCCAATTATCGGTTGTGAAAAATGCATTAAACTGTAATCAGAAAACGTGTCATATGCTATAGACCCTTTAGTAGCCTATCTCTGGTATAAAGGCTGGGACGAACTTCAAATTATAAATATTTACACTTTATGTTGAAAGTATAGACCCTGGCGAATCCCATTGAAACGAATGGCGCGGTGATTCTGTCTTCAAAACGAGAGCTGGTAAATTGTGAAAAATGAATTAAACTTTAATCAGAAAATGCTGTTATATGCTACAGACCGGGCCTAGAGTATCTGTTGCATAAAAGCTGGGACGAATTTCAAATTATAAATATGTACAATAAATATCGTAAGCTCTCTGGCTCATAGCTGAGTGGACTAGAATACCTCCCGTTGCCAAGTCATAGCTAAGGTCCATCCTATTTACTGGAGGAGTGAACAACGTTTCCGTTGCATAAGAACCTCATGGGAAGGTATATTGTTCCAGGTATTAGTCAAACCCTCAGGCGTTACCAGGGAAACAAAGTTATGGCTTGTGAAAAACTTTACATTTGAATGGGAAAAAATGTTAACGGTCCAAATGTTCAAATCGATTTTGACCCTCGGGAACGAATAATCGAATATTCTGACCCATCCCTAATGCACACAAACACACACAGACACGCACGCACG
The DNA here is from genome assembly GCF_026213295.1 of Gadus chalcogrammus. Classification (NCBI taxonomy): domain Eukaryota; kingdom Metazoa; phylum Chordata; class Actinopteri; order Gadiformes; family Gadidae; genus Gadus; species Gadus chalcogrammus. Next base: position 23,905,959 of record NC_079418.1, on the reverse strand, counting down.
CACGCACGCACGCACGCACGCACGCACGCACGCACGCACGCACGCACCCACATGTTTACAAAGCTGATGAAAGTGGTCTTCAATGAAAGGAGCACGTTCATTATGCTGTTTTCTTAAAGATGACATGAAACAGCAACCAGAGCACACGCTGCTTCTGTAATGAGACACATTTAAATAAGATATTTATGGCCTTCAAGACATAACAGGCTGCTATGGTGTGATCCTGGAGGAATTGCTTGGCCATAGATTACCTACTTTTTAAGTAGACAAGGTCCCAGTAATGTTAAGGATATTAGGTTTTGGAGGTTACTCACACAAGGTTTTCTGAACTACAGGAAGTTCAAGGTGATTCACTTTTGACACACATAAAGCATGTGCAAAATTGAACTGGACTCAAACTGGACTGTACAGTGTTTGCGTCTGTGCAAGGAGCAGGTAGGCCTACTTGAAGCCGTATGTGGCTATTGCAGTGCTACAGACCTAGTGCTAGGTCTAAGGGCGTATTCACACCAGGAAAGTGCTTAGTTGGATCTCTTTGGTCCGGACCAAAACACTTTGTTTATTATTTGGTTTGGTGCGGTTCCTTTTCACATTGCAATTTTTCGCAACAGTCTGAGAATTTGTCAACAACGCACGTTTCTGCATAGATCGTTCAATCATTGGACAAGACGGTCGGGGGCGAGGTAACGCGGGGTAACGCATAAAAAAAAGTAAACAAAGAAAACAAAGTCAACAAAAGATGGAGATTATGGAGATTGAGCATGCTGCCCTCGTTGCGCTTATACTGATTGGTTTCATACAGTTACCAACATTTGAAGTACTTTTGGAGCATCAGAGGCGTTGGCACAACGTCGATTTTATGATGTTATACTATCCGCGGAACGCTCGAATGCCTTCTCCTCCATTCTTGTACTGAATGTATTAAATGCATCCGAATTATTATAAGTGTTCTCCAACATATTTTATATGTTGGTGTCTGCCCAAATATCCAAAACACATTTCGTCTCCTCTTCGCTACATGTTGAGCCACGGCACAAACGTGATGTCGGTCTGATAATGTGACGTTGATCTTTGAATTTACCGTGCTAATTAAACAATATAAATAAACAGGCAGCACTGGGAGCCTGTTGCGTCCAAAAAGGCATATTAATTTTAGAACTGGGTCGGACCGAGCGCGGTCGCTTTCACATCTCAAGCGAACCGCACCAGGGTCCGTTTGGAAGCCACCTCTCCGGCTGGGTCTCGGACCGGTGTGGGTACCGCATGACTCGGCTGCCAGATCGACTCGGGGTCCTGCGCTTCCATATGACGTATCGACACAAGCCAACGGACAAAACCCGGAAGGGTTGTTTATAAATGGGGCTCAATCATGGACTTAAAAAGAAGGCTCAATCCGTTTTGGTTTTGAATTCATTGAACGCTGCCCGTTCTTTCGCACAAACAAAGCCATTGGAAACACGTCTAAAAGCACTGATGAATGCATTATGTAACCCAGTTCCTGTTAGGGACTTTTATTCTTAAGGAGGAGAACGTAAGTGTCTGCGTGTGTGTTGCTGTTTTGACTCTGTGTTGGGAGCGCTGGAAATAAAGTGGATTGCCCCGTTCAGTGAATGGAGTTAACCGATTCTTCTTTATAACCCGGCAGCAAAAATAAGGTATCGGCAGCAATAATTTGTACATTAGATTATTATTCATAGATTAGAAAACAAAAGAAGATCGTCAATACTTGGGGACAACATGGGAATGAATGAAACACGCATGCGCATTTAAAAGACAGCGTTTACAGGAAGTGCGTCATTATTGTGCATCTAGGACCCCGAGTCGATCTGGCAGACAAGTCAATCCGACACCCACACCGGCTGTTTGGTCCGCAACGAGTTCGATGGTTTGCATACACACCAGCCCAAAAGGTCTGTTTTTTTTGGTTTGGTTCGAACCAAAGAAGGCAGGTGTGAGTACGCCCTAACATTATGCCAGGATTTGGAAAATGCAAAATCACCGGCTCGTCTGAAAACCAAACCATACTCCAGGGACTTTGTTTCACCTGGAGAGAGACTCAATGAATGAAAAAACTGTGCTTCTTGGCCACTGGGGAGAAACAAATTATCAACCCTGTCTTATCACTAATTACTTGTAACAAAATTAGGATTCCCCCTTTCAGAATAAATTCCTGTATCGTAGGGAGGAGATGTAAAGCGTAAAACATATTTATTTGGTTCATTGAGCATTATGAAAGGAATATTTTTGTTTTTAAAGGCTGCTTGTCAGTTAAAGCAAGCTCATTTACCACTTTGGAATCCCCCCCCCCCCCCCCCCCCCCCCCCAGTGCCGCCAGTCCACCTGGACAGAACCATCATCACTTATTCATCAAGCAACTGCCACTCACAGAAACAGTCAACATGTCCCCAGCCTCCCTCTCTCCCCATCGGTATATTGCTCTTTCCTCTACTCCTCAAGGTATAATTTATCGTTTCATTCGTTTCTCGGAAATACATTTGTTGGGAAAATGTACAGTTCATGATGGAGGCATTTGTCAAAACAATTCTCTGCTCCATGTGGGGAACAGCCTTGGTTGGCTGCTACGTCAACCTTTCATCATCGTGTTTTGTGTCGCTGTATTGCAACAACTAGCCACAGTATTGATAGCCATGGTTGGCGCTGCGTTGTTTCAGCCTTCCAAGGTTACCAAGGCAATAAGCCCGAATGAACACATGCTCACTTTTCAAAAACATTTTCTTTGTGGCAGAAATAGAGACAAAAGTAATTGCAAACCGTGATTAATGAAACGTATACATGGATTATATATATTGAATCTGGCTTCTATTGTTTGACAACCTCCGTAAAGGATACGAGGTCTCTCTCTGACAAAATGAACAAATGAAAAATTGTTTTGTTTGCCGTTTTCACATTTCAACTCCCCCCTAAGCTGCAGTTTATGGACTCTCATTCAATGGAAGAAGGAATAAATGAAACTAAAAAGGGTGGGTTGGGGAGGCAGGAGGTAGAAGAATGAATCTGCCAGGAGTAATGCATCTCTTAATAGCATTTTCTGCTTTATTAGTCATACTTAACAGCTTTGAGGAGCTGTGAGAGGATACAAAAGGGCCCCTATTGTTTTCTACGATCAAATAATATCGTCTGACATTTTAATTATTCATATGGAGAGTGGCCCATGTTTTTTCCTGAAGGAGGCGGAGTTGGAGGTGGAGGACAGGGTTATATAAACAAAACACACACAAGCCCTACAGCTAGAGGTGATTTGTATGGACTGATTGGGTCGACGCTAATTACCATTGTATTAACGACCCCCTACAACCCCCTTTCCTTCACCCCCACACAAACTGCGCTCACATTCAAACAGGTAACTTCCCTAGCAATTTGGAGGGCAATCGACCATGTTTACATGGTCATCTTTTTTCACTCATCACTCATTTGGTAGCCTAGTTATTTGCATTGATTTAATATAACCTCATCGTCGTCACGATGAGGTTCTTTTCACATTGTGAAAAGAGGTTGTTTTTGTAACACATGGGTATTGGCATGAGTGTGAATCATAATACAGACTTGATATAAGAAGCTCAAAACAGGAGATTCAGCAAGTAAACTCCAATTTGTTTATTTGCTATGCTTTATTTCAAAGCACTTTGCACATATATTTGAGATGCAGGCTATTATGAATGAGTTGGAGTTAGACATCTTTTTCAAGGATTTCTGCTCAAGCAGACATTAGGGATTGAACCCATAACCTTCCAGCTCAAAACACCTGCATTTTAAACAGTCCAGACCAGGGTTTTCCAAACCGTTTTGAATGGGGGACCACTTCAACGTTTCAAAAGTGTTCAAGACCCACAGCTCATTTCAACTACAGTATTTCAGAACCCAACCATAAACCAATTATTAACAGTGGCCAGTACAAAATGGTTACTTATATACCAAATAACAACAAACATTACAGTCATAATGCATTCAGTCAGAAAAATAACATTAACATTGTTTTTACAACAAATAAAACAAAAATGTTTTTGTTCAATCGTTTGGCTGACAACTTGCAGTATCCATGTAGACCACTAGGGGGGATACAGATTGGAATTACAGCACTAGACTAGAGTAGTGTGTCGGGGCCCATGGTCCCTATACTAGAGAACTCTCCCACCAATGTCAGTGATTCCTCCATCAAGACACTCATTCAAACCAATGATGGACGATGGGCTTGACCCTCACTCACGTTGGATGTCGACGGTGACCGTGGTGTCCTTCCCGTTGGGTGCGGCCTTGTTGGAGGCCCGGCAGGTGATCTGCTGTCCTGACTCGATGTTGCTGGGAGACAGGTAGAGGGTGCTCACCGTGCTCTCTCTCCTGCCGTCGCGCAACAGCGTCTGAGAACGGAAGGACGGGCCGGTAATTACACAAGCACGCAAACTGGCGGACTTTCATGCATTATTTATAATCCAGTGTGTTTGATTTGGTCTGAACAGAGGCAGGCCCGCACGCCAAGGTAGTATGGTAATGGTCTCGCTTGACTCGGAAGGTCGTGAAATGGATAGACGAACAGCTAATTAGCGTCTATATCAGATTTGTTTGTAAATAATTTAAAACGTGTACGTACGCACGTGCGTATGTGTGTGCTGTATCAAGCCTAATTGAACCAGGGAAGTGTTTGATGTGTGCTGTCTACCTAGTTTATCGTCAGGGCTACTCTCTTAACCAAGCCGTGGATCATTTATTAATTTCCGAAATGAGGATAAAAGTCAGGAAAATAGTTTCTCGGTGATAAAGTATCATTCTCCACCTCTGTGTGTAGCTCCACTATCTTTCCATCCTCTCCATCTGCACTGTCTCAGGGGGGGCTGGGGAAAGGGACAGAGGCCAACGCTGAGCGTGAAACATACAGGAAGAGAGCAAACTGTCGCGCTTTCCTTCAGATAGCACCCACTCTGTGTCCTATCATCCTTTTATGAGAGACCTCCGCCAAGGGAGCCCGTTCGGTTTCAGTTATTGCAGCTTTTTAATGGTCTTTGTGATGGAAAAATAAATATGTTGTAAATTCTTAGTCATATAGGTTTTGTTTTCCATTCCGTGAATGGTCTTGTCACCCTGCTCTTCATCAGTGTCGTCTAAAATGTTAACCTTTGTGCTTTGTGCTTTGTTTTCACATTACGTTTCTCTAGCTGCCTTTTGTTGGTTTGGGCGTGTTTTCTTGACCCCCTGGGGAGCGTTGAGAAGTGAAAGGTAGATCTGATAAGGCACGGCCTTATCACATCCTGAGGAGCTTCAATCAATCATCTTGTTAACAAAAGGCTTTTGGTTTATTGGGGGAACGCTGCCCTCAGAAACCTGACAGAAGTGTATAAGAACTCCTGCCTTTAGCCATGCAGTGGACTTCTCGTTGCAAACCTTTATAGAGACGCAGGGCGAACTCCCATCTGAGGCCTCTGATTATTGTATTGTATGCCTTTTCTATTGTTTGATGCATGTTGTGATGTATCGTTGTTTGTACTATTATTACAAATATATCTGACCATAATTGTCCGCAAGTATTGTGTTATTTTTGCGTTTGGAAATCTCATCTGTCTTAGACGCAATATCTGGTATAGGAATTGCCACGACATCTTTTACAACCCATTTTGATCCATTCCTCAATTCACCTGAACACTCTTGAGGCAGTGAATTAATCAGAAGTGGGCATAGTGGTCTGGTATTGTGTGTGGTGCTTAAGTATACAAAGTAGGTCCAGTGGTGGATTATAGTGGAGACCAACAGAAAAATGTTTGGGAAGCCATTTGAGAACTCTATTAGTCGCCATGGAGAAAAGAGAGAGGTGTGGGGACTCTTTTGACGCTCATTGTAAGCAAATGACACCAGAGTCCAATTACAGGCCAACAAAGAGATAGCAAAATTGGAAAATGACCATGTACCATTTAAAAACTTTGGATGGGAAATATTCAAAATGCTCCCCACTCAACCCACTATATCAATTTTAATGCGTTCATTCTGTACACATTGAGCTCCATCCCAGTTTCACAACTGCTATTGACGTATGTTCACTTAGTCAAGATGGGTTGACTTGGCTTGCCAATTTGCCAGACGTGACTTTTCTTCTACAGCAAACACATTTGTTCCACAATTATCATTCATCAATTAGAATGCCTATCAAACAAGGATCAGTTTTGTTTTGTGGACAAATTGCCAGTACAAAATAAATTTGATGGTTCAAAGTAAGAAGGCATTAAGCAAACTTTAATCAAAAATGGCATGCTGCAAGATATTTGTGTGTTTGTTTGTGTGTGTGTGTGTGTGTGTGTGTGTGTGTGTGTGTGTGTGTGTGTGTGTGTGTGTGTGTGTGTATGTGTGTGCCGTGTGTATTTAGATATCTGCAGTAGCTTTAAGGCAAATTTGGATGGGAGAACAGCAAAACTGCCGTAAACGTCTGTTCCATATGTTGCAACAGATGCTCAAGCGGCAAAATCTCAACCAAATGCCTGGCGGTTTTTACACTGTGAAGGCGTTTTTTTTTTCTCTTTTGCTGTTTTGCAAACTCTGCCTTATGCCTTGCTCCCTCCGATTAATTACAATATTTAGATCGGAAGTTGCCTGAAATAAACTTTCTCTTTGCATGTGAACATTTATGTTAAAACCTACTCTATTTTTTCGCAAATATGTCTGAGGAACACATGCAAACACCCTCTTCTGTTTGAAGGATCCTTTCCAATTAACAACGCTGGAATACGAACTGAAACGACCAAAACACAGACATATGTGTTTACAGAGTACCAACCGCATAATACATTCAGGATATATTAGACTTGATCTCTCTCCCCAACTACACATTAATACCAACAGACAACTAGAAGTAAACACAGATTAAAACACTCAATTTGGTTTGTACGATTCCTTCCAATTAACAATGTTGGAATACAAACTGAAACTACCAAAAGAGTACTCTTGTCAAAACACTAACATATGTGTCTACATATACCAGCCACAAGATATAATAGACTATATCGCTCACTCCGCCCCCCACCACTACATATTAATTATAACATCTAGAAAAAGAGGTATCATCATCTCTACATGCTATTAGTTCATCTCTTCGGATAATCTGTAGGGAACGAGGATAGGACAAAACAAAGTAAAAAATGACATGCGGTAATGACACAAAAATATTGTTATATTATTTTTATTTCTAAACTGAAGACCTATCTTTCATTTCAGCTACGAATCAACACCGGAGTGTCATGTGGGGAGTTGTGTGGCCCCAGTGGAAACTTTTGAATTACTGATCCAATATAATTTGGTGGTCTCCACTTTTCACAAAATGATGAAAAATGATGAGGCTATATACGAAACCCATTAGTTCAAACCATTGGTCATAAAACATTTTCAGGCATGAGAATTAATTCCAAACATTTAACTTTAGAAAGATCCAAACTCTTTATTTTGGAGAATGATCATAAAGCTCCCAAGGATTTGAAACTGACCCGTCTTCAATGAAAGAGGTCATCAAAGCAATGACAGTAACAGTCTGCCGCAATGAAGCAATTATCCATGGCACGGTGTCTCGGGCCTACTGGGAATCCTGTTATGATCGCGTCTGCACCTCCTGACTAAATCTCACCCCCCACTTGGGCTGAATCAGCTCTCGTGGGAGAGGGACATTAGGAAGCCTTCCTCTGGGCATCGATGTTCTGCTGCAGCCTCTCCCATTGCCGCATATCTCTTTTTCCTCCAACTCCCATGACAAAGATTGCAAAGCTCACCCACCCCCTTGAAGTGAGGAAGGACGGATGCAGAGACAGACGGGCTTGGCTCATTCAATGATAATCTGTGCACCTTACCAAAAATCAACAACAACAACTACAATGTCATAGAGGAAAGTTCAAATATGTATATACAGTATATATTACTTTTTAAATTCTAGTCACATGAGATAGGGAAACATGAGGCGCTCTACATCTAGATAGGCAGACAATGGCATTCTTATAAATGGAAATATATATAATACTTTAGGGAGAGATATACAAGATGGCCAGATGACCTGCCTGCTTCTTATCACCTCCTTGTCTGAGGGAAGATCCAGACGCGAACAGGCGTGGATCTCCCAGTGGCATTTCCCACAAGTGGAGTAGCTGCCCCAGAATGCATTCAGCAGGGAAATGATGCCTTCTCATATCATGTCCTCACAGCTTGACAAAGCCTCTTCTGTCGAAGAGCCATCATCAGTTTTTTTAAGGAATGGTCTCTTTGTTGTGCTAACTTTGTTTGTGGCTCTTTAAAGCTGTGGGCAGACGAGGATGAATGGAAGGAGCCACAGACATCCAAGGACTGAGGAGTGGGAGGATGTGTGAAGTGTGATGCAATGAAGTGAAGGACAACAACAAAAAAAGCCCTCGCTCTCTGCCTGCTATGGCTGCAGTAAAACAAACAGGAAAAAGCGCCATTAGTTTGGCTGTTGTGTCGGTTATTATATCGTTTTTTTTTCCTTCTCCAATTTCGAAGAATTGATTTTTCCTGGGGATTTTCCTCCATCTAAAACTAAACTGGCCATTTTGGAGCCCCTCATTTAAATTAGCCACTTGTGGGTCTTTGACTTTGCGGTGCCGGCCACCTAATTCCTTTCCCAGGCAATAGTGAGTTTGTGCCCACGTCCCTATGAGCCCCATCAGACCCTGGATGGGCAAACTAATGTGGCCATCTAGGTTAAAGATGATTGGTTTGGTTATAACAAGACCCCTCTTGCTGCAGAGCACCAATGCTAATGAAAGGGCCTGATCTTTGGTCATTTAAATTGATGTGTTTATACCGTTTCCAGTTGGCATAAATAGTTAACACCAATTGATTTTTCATTTTCTTGTTGTTTCTTGTTCTTGTTCCTTTGCTTGTCTGATTTCACAGACAGCAGAACGTCAAACCCAAAACTAAGCATATGCCATGAAATTAGAATGTTTCTTTGAAAGGGGTGCGTTATTACATATTTACTATACAATCATTGGCAGATGCTTTTACAGTGAATTCTTGTATTTGTCATCAAGGACCAGGTAAACGGTTAGGCATCTTGCTCAAGGATACCTACAGGTAGGTTTTTGTACATTGAGGATCTAACTGGTACCAGTTGATCGGGGGTCAACAATTGTAGCCAACATGTTATCCAGTGATGAACTGAAGCACCCAAACCCATATCTGCACAGACTATGGTCCTTTGAAGGTTTAACAATAATTAATTCTTGTCTAAAATGTAAACAAATGTTCAGATGACACTTGTAAAAATAGACACATTGGCCCTATAACACGGTTGCATTACAATGTTGTGCGATTCAATTATTAAGTCTTAACATGATGCAATAAACATTCTTAATATAAGGCATTTTTCCTGGAGCTTTAGTCCAGAGGAAGCAGCACTCCTACAGGGAAGAAAAGGGATTTCTGGGGGGACAGACGAGTATATCAAGTATATCTGTTCATCTATCAAACGCATTCCCCCGATAAAGTATCAAACAGTGAACCGCTACCCTTGCCATAATGATCAGAACCAGGACAGGAAACATCTGTTAAGACTGCAACGATCCTGCTGTTTGGGAAGACATGCTTTTTGCTGCGCTTTTAAAACCCAACATTGTGCATGTGTTTGCTTTTTAAAAGTGCAGTCACATCATGCTGGTAGTTTTGCATCAAGTTGAGTTTGATATCGGCTTCAAATTGTCTATAATTTATATATTCACACTGCTACAGCTGTCTGTTTTCTGTAATGAGCCAAATATTTATTGCATGTTTTGGTTCACATACTGACATTAAGGAAACATTGTTTGCTAAGTAATTTGCTTACCAGATTAAATTGTATTTTTATATTTGCATTCATCAAGTGCATGTTGCCCTTTGTGTTTCATAAACATGTAAACACGTAATATTTGTAGGATGAACTCGAAGTAATTAACTGGAAGTTATTGATTAAATGTCATTCAATTGGAATCAACCAACATTCATGTTTTAGACATAATGTATATGGTGGGGAATAAGTCTACACAACAGCACTAGGGGAGGGGTAAAGAGCAGGGGGTGGACTAAAGGAGGTCAGTGTGACTCAAATCATTAATAAAATAACTATAAAAGTAGGAGGACATCCTCCTTGTCACCCCGCTCAATACCCACAGGCACTGCAGTATTCATTTGATCGGATCGTACAAAACGAGAAACACCATCTCTATGTGTAGCTTCTCTAATTTCATATTGAGCTCATCATGTTATGCTATGGATTACAGTGGCAGGCTATGGGGATTGGGTTTGATTTTATTACCAACTGATTCATGCGTTGGTATTTTTATATACATTATATACAATTACTATATTACAGGCTAGCATTGTCAATGGTAAACGCCTGTGTCCTGCGAGTGCATCTGTGTTGACTCATTGTTAGAGACCCGCTTGTGGTGGTGTTGCTGTGTGGATGGCTGCTTCAAGTAGACAGAGATAGATGGACTCCTGCACTTCACTCTCTGATTAGTGTTTGTCAACACGTCAATTGATTGTTCCCTCGGCACCGTCGCTACTTCTTCTTCGTCCTCTTCTTGGATTCGGCGGGGCTGTCAGTGCCCTCCCCCGCTGGAGACTAAAGGGGTGGGAAGGCACCGTCGGGAATGACCCTTGCTCGAGTCTACACCCACTCCATCTGAAGGAACATTGTACGAGCCTTAGGGGCCCGGTCTCTACTGAGCAGTATGCTCAGAGGTTGTTGTTTGTTTTTAGAACTTGCATGAGACGTCTTGTCTTTAATCATGTTTTGCTGCTTTAATTTCACCCTGTCTCCTTAAAAGAAAATGATGGGGTGTCAGCAAATTCTTTCTCCATATAACGACGGTACCTGTATATTAATAAGGGTAGCACAGAGTGACATGTTAATCATTGAACAGAAACCATGCGGCCGGGTCAAAAGCATTGCTTATTTTTTTTCTCTATACGATGCACAATTTGTTACACAAATAAAGTTAATTTCAACCCGGGGCAATTTGCAAGCTCTATAGTTTTCTATTAGAGTAAAATAATTAGTTGTCTGCTTGGCCTAATGGTGGGTAATAAAGCCCATTGACATTTTGCAGACTTTGCGGAATGCAGCTTGGCTTTATTATGGCTAGACTGAAACCTAGCAGTAATTAACCAAGCTCTACTAATCACACTCACTGTTGTGTAGTAAACTGGCACAGCACATATGAGTAAAATAAAGGCAGTGCGCAAAACTTGCTCATTGGCAAAAACGTCTCCCTTCTTGTTCTTAATTATAAATGAACAGTGCACTTTTTGAACTGCCCTACAGCTGAGGCTTTGAAGACTGGCAGGACCCTTGTAAAGGTGGAATAAAGTCATAGTAGAGGGGGTGGAATTATTTTTTATTAGCTTGGACTCAGGGTCATTGTGGCAGGGGAGTCAGACCCTCGTAAACCCTAGATTTGACCGTGTTTTTGCGGTGTTCAAGGGGCTCACCTTGGAGTACATGGCTCCACTCAGGACCAGGCCGTTGCGGATCCAGATGATGGAGGCGGCGGGCTTGGCGTTATCCGCGTGGCAGGTGAGGTTGAGGTGGTCGCCCGCCCGCAGGCTCACCACCGGGGAACCCACGATCACCGGGTCATCGGGGGGAACTGCAGGGAAGGGAAAGGAGAGGAGGGTGGGGTTGAGTTTGCGACTGCTTGCTCAGCGGAGAGGTAGGAGTACACATTGGTTCTGTCTGGTTTTGATAAGCTGTTCGAGAAAAAAAGGTTGCGGTAGTATTTTTTGGGGGGGATTTCAAATTGGGATGCAATTGGAGCGTGTGCTCAAATGTGAACCCTTTACTGTTTTAATCAGCTGCCAATCAATGTCTGTGTAATTTTTCCTCTTGCAAACCAACACTTTTGGACTCCAAATAATAATAATGTCACACACCCACTGAAATACCCAACCCTAGGTGGGAATATTAAAAATATTTTTTTGTCCTCCTTGACATAACTTTGTCCGAAAGAACACAACCTTTTAAATTTAACATTCTTGATATTCTCTGAAGTCTATAGTCCGAGAGATAACAACTTCAGAAAATAAAGTCTGTGGCTGTTGTTGGTTGGATTTGAGCAGGGAAACAAAGTGCGACCGAACCGAAGTGACATCAACTTGAGCTAGTGATACACCTAATTAAATCAGCACAAGAAAATAGACATGGAAAGGCTCTCCCTTTGGACCAGGGATGGTGTCTGTGCTACCTGTGAACATGATCGAAAAGGTGTTTCTTACTATATAGGTGTTTTTTCATCATTCATCTTAACTTTTCTCCCATCATTATAATTACCAATATCACCATTTCTCAAGGGTTTATGGGAGTCTTTTCTCTCTGGGGGGGGACATGCCATGGACATAAATAGAACAAATGTTATACTTGAGTGCTCTAAGAAAAATCCTTGATGTTGATCATAATCCAACTGAAAATCTGAAGGATGTCAGGATTTCACATTTCCAGTCTTGCGCATGCAGATTGTCTGTGTCTTTTTTTGTTCAAAACAATGCATAATGCTACAGCCCCACTTAAGAGGTGCATTGAGAAGATGGAAAAAAAGACAGACGGACGGATGGATAGAGATAGGATAGACTTATAGATAGGACAGACACAAAGACAGACAAACAGACAGATAGCGAGTTAGCTAAGGTAGATATAGGGATAGCGATAGATAGTATAGATAGATAGATAGGAGATATGGACAGACAGACAGACAGATATACAGGTAGATAGACAGATATACCGACAGACAGACTGACAGCGATACAGATTGATCGATTTTGCCGTAGTTTAATCCACTCATAGAGTGGTTGCAATAGTGTGTTTTAAAAAAAGCAGTGTCCCAACGTGATATTGTAAGAAATATCTATTGTCAGAAATATATTTATTTATATGTTCAAGGACATAGAGTTTGTGTGTGTGTCAGTGTGTGTTTGTGGGTGAACGTATGTGTGTGAATGCTTGTGTATTCCACCAACAACGGCTCATTCTGGGAAAAAGCCAAACAAAAGCATTCTGTCTACGATGGAGCACGTAACAGTCAATGTTCTATATCGCCGTGCCCTTAGAAACATTAGTCATCCCTACAGCGACACTGATAGGTCACATTGTGAAGAAGAGTGCAGTGCAAACCCCTTCCTATTCATGACCAACGGATGAGTAGCAGTGTGACAAGTTACAAGCTAGCCTCGCCAATTCGCCAAGGCCTGAGAATATGAAGCTTGCAAACACTTACAATGCAATGCCAGGGGGTGAATTTATGAGTTTAAGAAGATAAATTGTGTTTCAATGCTATTTAAAAAATTATAAAAACAACACCTGGCGCTAAACGCCTGATATCAAAGGTTTGCTACCCCTGGAATAAAAAGGAAATCAGTGGATTATTAGAAAATAAGACCACTATCATAGTCAGTCTCTAAAGGCTAAATGCACTGACTACCATACATTATAATCCATCAAATTCCTTTCCTTGGCTTGAGCCTTGCATTTAGTGACATCTGTCCTTACAGCCCTCACAGTACACCCCCAGTATCTCTGATGAACCAGAATCGATAAACGTTTCAACAGATTCCTTCCACAGGTGAGCAATTACGTGGAGAGCGTGGGGAGGGAAGACGTTTGTGATTGCAGACGCCTGGCCCCTTTTCTTGTCCACCTCAGACACCGAGGAGGTCATTGGTGCACAGCCAGTGCAAGGGGCCGATTAAACAGCAATAAGAATAATAAGCACACAACAACCGACCGAAAAGACAAGTTGGAATGACACGAGCGCCAGAAGCAGTTGTTGAGGTGGCTGCAAGGCACTGATTACATTCTTGTGCGAAAGTGGATCTAATCACACTGAATTTTATTCAAACTTGAGTGAATTATTGATTGAGCACTCAGCTCATTAGCTTGCAGATCTGGGGCAGGCCTAAATCAAACGCAACACGCAGCTGGCACATCCTTAGTGCTTGGAAGGAAGACAAGGAAGAGGGTGGGAGGGTGGGTGGGGAAGAAAGGAGAAGTGAGGGGGGAGGGAGGGACGGTACAGAGTTCAAGACCGTACTCGGCCTCTTTTTCCTCAGAGAACGTCGATGCTTGGTCGGCGCTAGGCGTTGTATGAAGCCTCCAAAAGCCAAAGCTAAAGTGTAGAGTGCTTGCGGAAAGTGCATTCACTTTCATTTCATTGTAAATCCATCAGCGCTTTCACGCCACAGGCGGCGCTGAGGCGCATTGCAGGGCACTGTCTTTTCCCCACACAGGGTCTATTTATTACATCTTCGGATAGTATTTTTAATGCAGCATTTGGTTCAGCTGATCAATTTAAATCGCCTAGATGAGTGAGCATGCGCTGAATTGAATTTGCCTTCCGTGTGAAGACAAGGCAGAAAGGAAGTTTGGCTTCAGTTTGCGCTCTAAGCTCGTGCTTTGGTGTGTGGAGGACTCGAGGAGCCATTGGAGGACTATGTGCACTAGTTTCCCTCTACAACACAGCCTTTCACACTCTGCTCACTCTGCTTGCTTGGAGGATATTTCCCTTCCTCAACCAGCTTTTCCATTACAGCACAATGTTTCTCTAGCTTTTGTATTTTTGTGGTGATGCCTGCCTATTGCAGTACATTCGGCTCAGGAACCCAGACAACATTACAGAGCAGTAAAGTAAGCAATGTGGACCTTGGGACTCGTAACCAGGTACCTCCTGGCTGGAGGTTGAACGTCCTAAGCACTACATTATCATGTGTTGTGTGGAGGAAGCCACAGCGTAATATATTTCTAGTTCTGTTTCCAGCTAAATGTTTACGAAAGGCTGAAATGCTAATTACTAACTTGTTTCTGATGACTGGGATTGTGACCTGGTTTGTGCAGTTCTCCGCGTTGACAAACCATGTCATGAAAAAGAGTCCTGGTAATCGTTGCCGAGCAACAGAACCCAGACAACAGTGCGTATCAAGTGCTCACGTGGGGAGGGGGGAGAGGAGAAAGTTTTTTAGAGACAAACTGCAACTCGCAAGTCATAATTGTCGGTGCAGGTGTACGCCAGCTGCACCTGCATATTTCACACAGCCAGCGTAGATGAAACGCGTTCCCGTTCCACCGTTAAAGCATTATGTCTCTGTTGACGCCTCAACTCGTTCACCTTAAGCAAACATAGACTTCTTTGTCCAGGGACGCTTTTGACACGTTTCTTACTCCTCCATTTGTTTTCATGGATGCACAATATCATAAGTATACATACAATCAGGGGTTAAAAAAACCCCTCTCTTCCTAATGTGGCCTACTGGTGTTCAGGAGGTATGGAAGCAGCAGAGAGTTCATCAGAGCTCCCTCCCTTCAATCAGTCACTCAGCCTGACGGGAGCCACACCGGGAAGCTGCATTTAGTGACCATCTTCGTTTCACACGATGGCAGGCTAGCAATCCAAACTACAAAAAGAAAAGACAGAGATCATAGAAACCTTCCCTTGCCTTTCATATCTCGCTTTCCCGCTCGCTGTCTTTTTCCTTCATCTGTCTCTCCGCCTCACTCCCAGGTGTGGTACCCCAGCTATACAGAGACATAATGTTAGTGCTGTGTCGGAAGTCTTGCTAAATGTCCTATAGTGGTGTTGCACAGAGATGCTATGCACGGCCTCCAACAGATGTGTATGGGACTCATTAGAGGAACAGTTATTACCCAGAAGAGATGATCTACCCCCGGCAAAGGGAAAATGCAATGCACTAAACAAGAGACAAGATGTCACAGAAGATTCCCAGGCAAGCACTTATGGTGTGATTAAGAGGGCCAGCTGACTCAAATCACTTGTGTTTTATGTCCAAAATTATGGGTGGATTGAGGAGGTTGCTGGTTAAAGGGTGCAACGGTAAATCGCCGCTAAATACTTTCTAGACTTTAAGCCGGGTGTGTTTCTTTTTTCCAACCAACACAAAGATTGTTTTTGAAATATAGTATGAAAAATGTATATCTTCATTATCTGTAGTTGTTTTGTGTTCACAGCTCACACAATTCTATTTAAAAGTATCTATTTTTTGGTTCTTGTGTCATTGAAGATGATCAGGAAATAACAATGTATATAGCAGCATATAGAAAAATGTAATCTAAAATTACAAGATTGCAGATTATAATTCTGCATTGTCATATCACAATAATTCATATACATATACTGAAATTATATTTTTCAGCATTCATTTATGTTCCTAAACATTTGTGTCTGTAACATTTGTAACATTATAAACACTACAGTTGTTGTTGCGTTGGTAGGAATTGACGTGTCAGTGTGACAACACTGTACTTGGTTTAACGTTCAGTATGTAAGCCTCATTGTTGGCCTACTTTTGGTGGAATTGATTCAAGGAATTTATTTAATTTAAAGATTTGGTGTACTGCAGGAAAAATGCACCCCCATGTCATTAGCAATGGAAATGGAAACATTTATCTGTGCCAGGTTACATAATAAAAGTTTATCCAGAGAGTAATTCAAGAAGTTTCAAAAGTTTGAGTATTCAAACAAAGTATGTGACAAATATGGCCTTGTTTAATAAAAACATGAGATTTAGATTTTGTCCAACTCAAATTGTGGGTTTTAAGGTTGGAATGGCTCTTGCTCATTATAAGAACAAAGACAGTGTCTGAAATGTAAATTGTGGCGAAAGAAGGGAGGTAGTCACTCTCACTGTGAGGAAAAATAGGTTAATAGGGATATGTTATGGAACACATTAAAAAGTAATTACACTCTGGGGCCTTGAATAGGTTCTGCAGAAGGGTTTTTACTATAAAGGAAGAACTTTTCTAACAAAGACAGATGACAAAAAGTCTGCAACCAAACTATGAAAAGTTGAATTCAGTTTTTCTATTCTCTCTTCCTTATAAAGAATGGATTGCCCCCTAAAACTGTGGCTCACATTATCTCAAGTCTATTTTCTCAGGCATTTCGTTGGAACTCAATCAATGTTGCCCTGTATCATAGATGCCACTGCAAGGCAAACAGGCAAATAGTCATGCATATCTTTCATAACAATCTTATATTTCCCCAAACTAAACTTTAAAAAAAGGGTTACCCATGGGCCTTTTATGAGACCATAAAAACATCATGAAAACATTAATTAATATCTCTTTCAGAAATCATAAATATATCAACTTTGTACACCAGAACATATTAAAACAGAGATTACTCTTGCACTAATGATTATAGTTTAGAGCAGTAATCTTAGAAGGAGATCTATCTGGTTCACTTTCAGCTTGAATGGTGTAACGCTGTAAATAAACCATGCCGCACTCAATGTTTGTTTGCTGAGGGACCTTTTTTTTAGAATGCCACATGCTGCTTGTGAGAGAGAGGGGTCGTTTTAAGAAGCGGTTTTCAGAAGTTATTCCAAGGATAGGAGGAGGTTGAGAACCTACTTGCGTGTAGGCAACACCACGCCTAAGCCCGATCACACCCAAGCACACACTGATCTCCATGTTATCTACTCCACTTAGTAATGTTAACAAGGACACCAGACAGAGGGTGTTGCCAGCTGCCATCCTATAATGGCATCCCTGAAAAAACCTAATGCCCTCTGACTCATTTCATAGGACTCACGTCCCGCCCCCAATCAGCGATGGTGTTTGACCGCTGTGACAGAAGGATAGCAAGGGGATGTGGATTCCCTGGCAACCCTGTCACTGGGCTGAAAAACATTCCTAGTTACAGTCACTTGCTGTGTATTTCAAAGGAGAGCATCATGGCCTAATTGTTCCAAATAGGCAATTTAAAACGGCTGGTCAATAGATTCCTCATGAGGCCAGCTAATGACAAATTGCAACCTGCGTTCGAAGTAGTGAAGAACGTTCAAAAACTGATTGGTGGAGGCTGGAAAAAAACATAGGGTTTGACTGCTGTCGAAATTAGTCTTATTTTAGTTAGTGAAAAGGTTGCATAGATAACTATCTTGACAGTCATATAAACGATTTTGGGTTCACTGCCCCTTTAATAATTATCGTGGGGTGTTGAGGGGTGAGCTGTCACCATCGAACGCCCTTCAGCTCCTCTCCATCCCTGTGTGCTGAGAACGTCTCACTCTTTAGTTACAGAGTTTGAATTCAAAAGGCCCCTTTGGGCTCACAGAAAAAAGACGCACACAACCCAATTCATTTTGAGAAGGGTAGATAATCGTCACAGAGATACAGAGGAACCAGGGGAGAGGTGGGACCTGTGTGGTATGACTCTCTGATTGTGTTGAGAACACCAGAGAGAATAAAAGGTAGGGAGGGAGGGAGGAAATGTTTTAATTTGCACAGTGCATTTAGCCTCAGTAATTAATAAGCTAAATTAGCAACAGGGAACTCAAAGTCTTTAACATCTTCGCATTCTCAAATAAGCAATGGTTTCCACTCCAGATGAAAGATTTTAGCCAACTTCATGAAACTTCTACCTTCCATTGTCGTTCCCCTGGTACACACTTTTGTTTAAACTTATTTTTTTCCCCCATTTGATTCACTGCGAAACAGGATGTACCTTGCCCCTAGCAGCGTTGGAGATAAACGGGACAAGTCATTTCCCTGGCTGGGGCCCAAGGGCCCTCATCAGTCAACTGCTGCAGATACAAGAGGGAAACATTTCATCACACCTTTAATTGTTTTAATCAATGTTTAGAATGTGCTGAGTGAGATTCCCACCAGAGAACCCCATCCAAAAGGAAGTGGAAAAGAAACCCGCCGTTATTAAAACCTACCCCTGTGAACAGATGACAGATTCCAAGCAATTAAGAAATTCTCATTCAGACACATCAGTTAGACGCTTTTCTTTGTTTAATTTGCTGGAATTTGATTGAGTCGTATTTACCAACGCTAACTTTATGACGGGGAGAATACTTGATTGCAAATTATTTTCCATAAAACTATCACACTTTGAATGGGTCTTGCTTTACACCGTTTTATAGCTGCAATTCAGAATCAATGGAGAGTTTTATGAAAATGGCTAGAAAGATGAACATAGGGAGATCCGCGAAGCCTCCGCCCTCCCCCGGCCGACCCCAGGACCCCAACGTCTGTGAACATGACACACGTCTTGTACACTCCATATGGTGTGTCATTAAGCCCTGACTGACATGTCTCATTAGAAAATCACACGATAAAACCGCCTGCAGGAACAATGCCTGTTGCCTCTGAAATGTAGTACTGTGAAATATGTTTATTTATTTAGTTGTCAATTTATTTATCTTTCTACAATATTTTGGGGGGGGATTTGGGGTCTTACTTCTACCATATTTCCGTTAAAAACTAAAATCTTCACAGTCAAAAGAAGAATGACATCAATAGATCTAAATGACCCCAGTACTGATGCAACGGGAGCCAACTTGTGATGTCAAGCAGGTCAGATGTATTTGTCACAGCTATTGGCACGTCGAGATCCGACCACCCCCCCCAATCCAGACGCCCCCTCACTCCTCATTGTGTCTGATTGATTGCATGAAACTCAGGTTGATAAGAGCCAAAGTGGAAGCTAATCCGGTGACAGTTTGAGCGGCACGCAAGAATGGAGGGGATGGGAAGGGAGATGGGGGGAGGGGTTGGGTAGCTATATGGTGCCCCTCATTCCCTCCTCTGTCTGTAAAAGCCTCTTCTTGTTCCTGTTTCAAGGAAACCCTAACAGTAAAGCAATGCATTTCGGATAAAAAAAGTGAGGTGGTGGGTTACACAGTGGTAATCCCTGTCCAGATATCCCCTTAGATATGCAGTTCTAAAAAGTCGTAGGACACAATGTAAATAGACTCATCTCATTAATAAAGGAGGACTGGTGTTGATGAGGGATGTCAGAGTTAAGCTTGTGTTGCACGGTATTTGTCCAAAATATTACAATCAAGACAGTAAGGTAATTTGACAGGTATTTGCATGTGACTCACTTGCCTTTTTTGTTTTTCTGTAAACAACACAACCTCCCAATCGTTATTGAAAGTCATTTTCTTCCTGAACGGCGAGTGCAGCAATCAGTGCCATTACATGTCCTGATTGGTTGAATCCAACAATTTAACACAACTCTGCCATTCAATAGCAGAGTGCAAAGACACTAAATCAACTCAAATGTTGAAATCAAATACCCTGAAATATATACATTTATATATATATACATATATATATAAAACTTCACATATATATAAGACCTCACATACTCCACATGTGCTATTCTAATGCTATGATGTGTAAACCCAATGCACACAGAACGTCCTAATGTGTTTCACAACAGAACTCTTGGGCAATACACACTACAATCACCACAGGGGCCCACTGCTATTTTGATGGTCTGAGTTGAAGGACCACAGCAAGCACAATTACCCACTTGTCTGTCTGCGATGGCCACATAATAAAGCTATTCCCCAGTTGGAGGTTAGTGCTAAGACGAAGCCTTGAGGCAGCTGGGTTTAAAAAAATAAATAAATGGTGGGAGGACAATCCTTGGCTCTCTCTATCAGGTGGTTCCTCGATTGACAAATTAAAACCATATTTCATTTTTATCATTATATTAATAATAAAGGTATAATAAAATAAGGGGAGGACATTCCTTGGCCCTCTCCTTCAGATGATTCATCCATTGACAGAGTAAAAAGCATATATTTTTTTCTTAGGTATAGCGGAAAAAATGAATACAACTACCAATTGACAAAAAAAACTCACTAAAACCTCACAAAAATCAATTTGAGCTACTTAAATGTGCGAACATCACAGCTTCCAGGGTTAAGTGGGCTGAAATTCTTGGAATTGTGTTTTTCCTGTTGTGTTCAGAACTTAACATCCATAAATCATCCGCGTGTAACGGAAGAGCATATTTTTTGTTGTGGTGATAACTTTGGTGAAATAGGGTTGTAAAATGTATTTATAATGCAACGACACTATTACTTTGACGAAGGACATTAATAATAATTAATGTGATTAATTCAACGATTCTTTGCAACAGCTGGTGTTTACCTTAGCTCCCCTCTAAAAGGCTGTTGGAATAGCTCAAAAGACAATCTATTGGAGAAAAAAAAAGTGTACCGTGTTGATCTGTTATAATATCAACATGTAGTGTTTAATAATTCAATGTTAGCCCAGCTAGCTAATATTTGGAATAATTTTGCTCTTTGTTAAGAGCTATTTTAAGGCCAAGTGCGTAGGTTGCGAACTAGAGACACTGCTTAATATCGCTTGATTGATAGATTCTAACATTCTTAATTATACCTCAAACATCTGAAATATAAAAACATACTTGTTTGAAAATATGGTAATTTACTATAACTTGGTTAGATAATCACATTCTTGGTTACCGCAGCCAATTTAAAACAACAACAACCTCTGGCATCAGCATACTTTTATTCTTTCTTTGGAAAATTGACTGTGTGTGTGTGTGTGTGTGTGTGTGTGTGTGTGTGTGTGTGTGTGTGTGTGTGTGTGTGTGTGTGTGTGTGTGTGTGTGTGTGTGCGCATGTGTGTGTGTCTGTACATTTGTGTGTATGTGCAGCTGTATGTACACACAAATGAGGGACCTGTATATTTGCGTATATGTGTGTGCGTGTGTGTGTGACTGTGTTGTTGACATATACATTAAGACTTTTGTGTGTGCGTGTTCATACGCATATAGATGTGTGTGTCTCTGTGTGTATATGCGTGCAGGTCTGTAACCACATACAATATGTGATTTGTGCTTGCATGTATGTATATGCGTGTGTGTGTGTGTTTGTGTGTGTGTGCATGAATGGACGTGTGAGGTTATGTGAATACAGTACATGTGTGCTTGTGCATGCATGTGTTTGTTGAATGTATGTGTGCCTGCATGCGTGTGTTTATAGGTGTCTGTGTGTGTGTGTGTGTGTGTGTGTGTGTGTGTGTCTGTGTGTGTCTGTGTGTGTGTGTGTGTAGTCTGGAAAGAGTTTGTGAAGATCTAATTAGCTTCTGGAGTCTCCCTAGAGGCCTGTCCACAGGCTCCGTCTCATGCCTTATTCAATAGAGCTTTGTCCGTCTCCAAGGCTACATAGATTAGCCGGCCACGCTAAAACAGAGGGGTCAGGGGTCAGCAGTCGGTTGCTCTGAGGGCTTTTTTACTCCAGCGGCTGGGACCCTGAGCTCGCGCTAACATCTAGCATGCCGGTCTCCTTCAGAAAATGCGATGGAGTATACAATATGCATACAAAATTGGATTTGGTTTGGGTTTTTTGTTTATTTTATATATTTTTTTAGGAGGAAAGAAAACAAGTTGACATTGGTTGCAAGTGCCAACAAATGTTTTACCTGCGATCTATATTGTCCCGAACCTTGGAACGGAAAAAGCCATGTCAGAGTGCGATATGAGTTGACTGTTTCAAAAAATCGAATTAAACTGCACATCTTCGTCTTCATACCTTCTCTAGCTTATTTATTTTTCAGTGTTAACTGTGGTTCGCATCCGACTACTTCTACCGTAGGTTTGCACAAACGTTTTCCGGGAAATGAAAAGTTAGTCCAGGGGGGACTGAAACTGAAGACTATTTCCCTTCCCTTTTCAAACTTAATTTCCAACACTGTCTTTCTGGGTGGTTGCTTTTTGTATGGGAAAGCAGAGGACTTTAAAAACAAGCTTTATCCAAAGTAATGTGTGGTGAGGGAAATATCTTTGCCTTCTTCTTGCTTTCAATTTGGTTGCAAAAATGAAGGCAAACATTTATCTTGCAGCTGATTCAACATGTTTATGCCCATGTATATGTAAAGGTAACCTACAGTCAACATATACCAATGGGATATTGCAAAGTGTAGCTATATATTGCTGTTTCTGATAAGATCCAATTACCACTCTGTTCTAATTACTCAAGTTGTCTAATGTACACCATTACCGACTTCTATATCTGCAATTTTTAATACATTGGCCGGTTCCTCGAAAATAGCAAGTTACCAACTTAAAACCACGCTTGCACATGAATAATACAAAGGCTAATAATGTCAAAAAGTTATGAAAGCGGTTATAGGTTCAGTGTTTCATGAATTATGAATGTGTTGAATCATGCCCACCCACTGTAATAAGTTTTGGCCTCAGCCGTGGCCGGTTCCAAACAAGGCCCAGCTGCCAAGACAAGCTCTTACTTGAGCCAAGCCCTACTCCAGGTTCATATGCAACATGCTTTATGGAGTTACTTTTATTCCATCACACATCATGCTACAGTTGTGTTTTAAAGCCAGCAAGGAGACCATTGATCGTGCTCATGCCTGAACGGTGAGTCTCTCTGTGAGTGAGAGGGAGAAAGAACGAAAGAACAACAAACATGAACAACAACGAGTCCCTCTCTGTTATCTCAGATTAATCATTTTAATGAACCCCACCCCCAATCTCCCACATCTTAACTCTTCCCAACCATCTATCTTTCTCCAACTCTCTCTCGGCATTAAGTAGCCATCTCAGGATTAGTAGGGGAAGGAAGGGGAGGATGGGGGGGGGCATTGACTGAGCAGTGGTGGCGGTGCAACGGACAGATAGCTCTGGAATATATCATGCTTTTAAATATGGAGAAGGCCCTGAATCGATAATGGTAATCTGCCTTCGCCATGTCTACCCACACTCTCCAACCAAGAGCCCATAACGGCCGGGGTCCCAAATCAATTTGGTGGGCCAAGTGATGGTCTGCTGGAGAACGGATCCAGGTGGACGTTGCATTTGTGGATTAGCTCCCCTTGATTAACTGTGTATCATTTACTACCCCTGCCTTACTCCTCTTCCTCTTCTGTCTCCTCCTCCTCCTTCTCCTCTTCCGCCACATCCCCTCCTGATGTATTTTTAGTTTTTCTTAACTAAGACTAAAGTTTGAGGACTGTAACCAATTAGGTATTCTCCCCTGTTCCAATCTAGTACGTTATAAAATCCATTCTATTTTATTCCTTCGTTTTAGACAGCCTCTATAAAGGCTGCTGCAGGATGTACAGTATATTCAATTGCTCCTCCAAATATAAGAATTAAAAGGTCAGGTTACAGAGTCTGGCGCCGAGCATCACCATCTCCACAGGGTCTCTAGGGAAATATCCCCACCAGGTTGCAACCCTTCATTCACCCTGGTACTGCGATAACAGAACACGATCCATCCCGGATCAGACAGCATTGCTTTCCATCATTTTTCAAGACGCTATCATCAAAACTCATCTGATCAGGTTAACACCGGAAACCTAACTCTACACTGGTCAATCCTCAATGAAAGCGAAGGTGAAACTGAAACAAAACAAAACAATATTTGATAGTATTACAACATTTTTAGAAGACGTCGAAGTAAAGTGTTATGAACAACTTCTGTTAAGTCATTCGGCTGATGGTTTTACAACTAATCAAAAGGTTTACGTGTGCAGTGTATTGTACCTTGGTGTGATATTAAACATGACAAACTTAAACCTGCACTGTTTTTCCATGAGTTGTGGACCACAATACAATGATTTATCGAGACAAACTATCTTTTTCGTGGAGTAAATGGATAAAGAGAAAGAGTTCTATATAGTCTTACCCAGCACGGTGAGGCGGGCGGGTCTCGACCGGATGGCCGCCTGGATGGCCTGGCACTCGAAGAAGGCGTCGTCTTGCATCTCGGTGCGCTGGATGAGGAGGTGGTACTCCCCCTTGCTGTGGTCCCCGACGATGTCGTAGCGTGGGTACCCTGGAAGAGGTGAGGAATAGAGGACCGTAGGGTTTCATAAGCGAGCTGCACAGCTTCCAGCAACAGTGCATAGAGCAGAGCTGGACGATATGGGAATAGATTCATGATCGTTAATACCTGACATTGAGGTGTTTCAATTTTTAGTGTCAGATATTCACTGTTCAAAAAGAACATCACAGCATGAGTAATGAGGATATTATGTAAGTTGGTAAAGGAATACCTTGTGTATTTGAGTCCCACAATGATAGCAGTCTAATGAAATAGGATCACTTAATATAGATACGATCTTGTACACCAAGGAAAGTCAACCTTTGCACATAGTAATTTGACTGACTCGAGCTGTAATGTTATAAGGAAAATAACGATAACAAACCCTGACTCATTTTGATTTTTTTTTAACATAAAAACATAAACAGGAATTGGCAGTTGCGTCCCCAGTAATTCTGATATTTAGAACATTTGGCAACAAAAGCCTGTTTTTTCAATGTACCAAACAACTTGTTTTCAGACAGCGGCTCTTATGGTGGACACTAAACATAAACAAAACACAGTCCGGGGGGGGATGTTTGTTCAAATGTTGAGTTTTTCCAATACGTATTAATTGCTCTTTCTGTTATTGCCTTGTAACTGTACATGCAATTCCAGAGTGCATCTGTGGAAATTGGGTGGAAGAAGACCATGGCTGTTTGTTGTTTGGGTTTAGCCTCCCAGGAGATTAGGAGGTTTGGCACTCTCCCGTCTCAACCTTGTACAGAGGAATGCCTTAATTGCTATTTTACAATGAATACGTGGGAGCCAGACAGGACAACTGGGGGAAGACACACCGCCGAAGCCTTTGAGGCCGTTGACACCGGTTGAAAGTGCTCTGCCAAAAGAGGGCTAACGGCTAACGAGGACAATTAGAATAAAAAAGCTAATCTTTTAGTTTTCTAGGAAAACAATATATCAGGAAACTATTTACCTATTGGCAAACATACTCTTTATCCTCAAACGTACACTCGGATATTACTCTGAACATACCATTTATCAGCCTTACTTTAAGTTATTTTTATATACAGATACAATGAATTAAGATTGATAGGAAAATTAATTGTATTTTACTGCATAATCTATCTGTATTTATTAGCCCCAGGTCCGGCTAGGGCACTTCAAAGCACATTACAGACACATCTTTGACACTCTAGGCTGCTCTACAGATTAGTCCCTTCGCCTCAACTCCAGTGAAGGAAATCTAACACGCGTGCCGAACAACATCGTATACTCTCACACAGACACACATACACAAACAGACATGCACACACTCATGGATCTATGGCAGATGTCACTTCCAAGACCCCATCGGTCGATTGAGGTGCTCTTGAACCATGGGACAGAAAGAGAAAGAGAGATTGAGAGAGAAAGAGAGATGGAGAGAGACAGAGAGAAAGAGAGAGAGAGAGAGAGAGAGAGAGAGAGAGAGAGAGAGAGAGAGAGAGAGAGAGAGAGAGAGAGAGAGAGAGAGAGAGAGAGCAAGCTGGGAGACCATCAGTTGGGGTGGAGCGGGGGAAGGTGGAGGCTGTTTTGATGCCCGACGGCTTGAGTGAAAAACATCACAGTTTATTGATTCCATTGTGAAATAGAGATTTGTAATTCTCTCACCCTCCCTCACCACCCCAAACAGAAACACTACCTCACCCCCTATGGATAGTCTCTTTTCAAAACCAGAGCCATGCAATAACAGCATTCACCATTGGCCTCTGGTTCTGTGTGTATAGAGCGTGTAAAGCAACACATACATGGATAACATATATGGATTCCCAGAGGTAACGCATCTAGGCCTCATTTGTCTTGCACAGCTGCATCAAGTGGAGATTTGGATGGAGGTCACCTTTCTGCAGCACTCTGCACAGTACCCAGACATGTCTCTGGGGGGGGGAGCCACAGGCTCCCCTGGAGAGAACCAGAGGATCCTTTGGAGAAACAGAAGGGGAACTTACAGGGAACACAGGGAGAGACCCCACACCTACTCCATGTGAGGCGTCACTTTCTAACCAGTCATACAACATGTGGTATAGAAATGACTTGGTTCCCAACTGTGGACTCTCTTGTTTTTTTTTTATTTGTATTAATATTTATATCACAGATATCATGTTGAATTAAAGATAATCAAATCAATAAATGACACTCAGGCACTCAGGGAATGAGCTCATTATAAATAGATTCACATTTTGATTAGATTTAAATGAAATAATTTCGATTGAAACAAAAAAATGTGTGCCTGTTTGCAACTCAATAGGTTGCTTGATTGACAACTCTGGAAAGTATCCAATTTATTAGTCAACGAATCCTATTTGCAATGTCATTGTGTATCAGGCACTTTATTTGACCAGTTGCTGTGGTATCTCATAAAAAAATTGTTCTAGGGAAAAAAACAACATGTGACAGCTTGCTCGTATGTCTTCAAACAAACACGCTCATGTGTTTTTAACTTTTACACTTCTACACACGAGGGAACATGAAAAGCGGTTAATGATTTCATGAGATTGTTCACGAAACCAGTGCAAGGGAGACCAATCAGTGTTGTAGTAACAGCACCCTGTAAATAACTACCAGCAAACTGGGGAGAAAGGAATCGCAGTGTGGTAGGAAGAAAGTGGTGGTGGAGGTGTTGGGGTTGGTGTTGATGATGGAGGTGGTCATAATAGTCATGGAGGGTTAGTTGTGATGCTGGTTGTGGTCATATTAGTGGTGGTGTTGATCATGGTAGTGATAGTGGGGTGTGGGTGGTGGTGGCAATTGGGGAGGTGGTGGATAAGAAGGTAATGGTAGTGACAATGGAGGTGCTTGTGGTGGTTAGGGAGGTGGTGGTTGGGGGAGGTGGTGTTGGTAGTGGGTTTGTGATGGTGGCAAGGGGTGGAGTGGTGGTGTTGATATGTGGTTGTTGGGACTAGCCGACTGGCGGCGGTATTGTAAAGAAATCCACTAACACAGTCCAGTACAACATACACATGCCTTTTAGCATAACATCTCTTTTTGTTTTTTTTACCAAACAGAACCACACGATTGGTGAAATCCTATCATCGGATTGCGCTTAATGTTAAATTTAAAACGCATACATTTATAAATGAATAACAACAAGAGCCTGCTCCAAGAACTCTGTAATAACGGCCAGATGGACAAACAGCCCTTGGACGCTATTGTAGCGCACACAGTGCTAGACAAAATGTGTTTGTAGAAGACAGACAAGGGTTCTGATTCAGAACCAAAACAGCTTGTGGGAGCAGCTGACCTGCGCTCCGGAGTCGAGAGACAACACTGCGGTTACAGTCCTGCAAAGTTCTCATTGTTCAGTCAGAGGACACAGTCAAAGGGTGGTGATTGGCTGTTTGCCCTTCGGTGGGCAATGTGTGGGTACTTTACTTTGCGAAAAAAACCGAGATTTGCCCTTACACACCTCTACACACTGTATTTTTATTCTTGGGAATTGTATCGCCCGGGCCTCGTGTCAAACAAGGACTTATTGAAAAGGCAATATTGCACTTTTTATTAAAGGTTGCATAGGTGATTTGCTTTTTTGGCCATTTTTGCAAAATTACTTGAAATCCTTATCATAACCCGCTTACAGCCACTGAGTTAGAAGTACTGACATGAAAATTAAACTTGTCAATCATCTGTGGAACGTGCAGGGCTCGAAAAACTCCAGCCAATCATATCCATTGCCACCGAGTTTCATTGGACAGTAAGTACGTCAATCAAACGGTCGTACTGCACTCCCCCTCCCCCCCTCCCCCCCTCCCCTGCGCCCCGCGCGCGACCCCTTCGTGCAGTACTCGTGACCCAGAGCTCGTGACCCAGAGCAAGCTCCTGTTTGTTGTTATCCTGCGGTATCTACTGGAACTAGTTAATCCACATTTGGACCTAGCAGTAGAAGACAATTTCCATGGCAGACAAGACGCCACAATCCCCACCACCACCACCACCACCAGCAAAGAGAAGGAAAACTCTTTTTCAGAGAGTAATTGATAATAAAAACGCTGAAAGAGAAAAACTGAAATCAAGAATAATCCTAGGCGCTGCTTTTGAACGTTGGCGGCAACTGAAGGACGAGAAGGGTCTAAAAACCGATGCTTGTGTGGCGGTTGACCTAGTTTCAAAGTTTATACCGTTTATACTCGGTAATACCGGTGTTGAGACGAGTGTATTACTCGGTGTGAAAATGTCCACACCGCGGCAACCCTAGTGAAAACCAGGACTTCCAATACAATTATATGAAACAAACATACATTTTCTAAAAATAGTATTGATTTATGTGACCGTTTAATGTTTATAACATCTGGTGCAACCATAGCCGGAAAAAAAAAGCCGGCCTGCACTAGACTCGCAACTCGTCACATTGATAAAAAAAGATATATAGCAGCGCAGCTCAATTACACCAGTGCATGCGCGCACAGTTGAAAATCGATCGTTGTGTTCACTTCCTTCACACCATGGTTCACATCCAGCTGCTCACAGAACAAGTTTAGCGCACCACCGCTACCCTCACACTTTTTCATATAACCTTTTTTCAGCACTAGGACATATGAGCATTAAATAAATGCTGCGTCTCAACATGCCTTGGACAGCAGCGAGGATGACTCGCTTTGCCACGGGCCGAAACAGTTCGGAGCGACCACAGCCAGAGCGAACACAGCGGGGCAGAGGAGTGTCAGGAAGTCTTTGGTGTACACATCAGTACGGCCTATTTGCACTACTGTTTAGTGGCAATGCAGTGTTTTATTCTATGCCTTTTTATTTTCGTATATTATTTCAATTAATACAATTTATTTATTCATGAAATCAAGATCTGGTCTTCAAATCTTTTTTCCAAATATAGGTCGTATTACAATGGGGTTTGTGTTTATATTCGGACCAATACGGTACAGCGGATGCTCACATGACGTTAAGCATTTCCTGGTGCATAATGTGACGCTTCAGAACCTAAAATCCCGTTTCTCCCCGTTGATACGACAACACATAACCGGCGTTTTCAGAAATCTCCACTTTGGTTTTTAGAAATGATCGTTTTCTGTGATAAGACAGGGCCTCGGACAGGGGGTGTTGCAGCACCCCCAAAACCCCTACTTCCCGCGGTACTGGGTGCAATTTACAGCTGAATGTAGTGCCATGTTGTTAAACGAAAACCTACGCTAGCCTGGCTCGCTCTCGCGCATCTCTGTTCGCGCTCGTGCATGATTGCGCGTCCAGGTACTTGGAATGGGTGGAGTCAGAGTCAGCGTTGAAGGGGAGGGGGTAGGACCATTTGAGTTGTGTATTTTCAAAATCTGCTGGCGTTTCGCAAATCGCGTACCCAACCTTTAAGTGCCCCTAATCTCAACTTGCAAAAACCCCAGTATTGTGCTCCATCAATTTTTGTTGTTTAATAAAACAGTTTTACTTGTGCCCCGAAAAGCCATGCAATCCATATGAGGAGGAGTATCATCACATAGTCCATGAAAAAATGAGCGGATATTAAAGACTTAAGTGAAAGGGCTGGATATAACAAGCCCTTCCAGGTCATTTAATTAGTAACCTCTGAAGCCTTACCTTTCCCAGCTTTTCGGTAATCTTATTGAATTGAATCCCCGAAACCATTTGGCAATTCAGACATGTTCATTAGCATGTTGACTGACTTCTGATGAGCGTGTTTGGAGCTTTGCCCGAATGCTTTTTAAGGGGGCCGCGTTTGGCGATGAATGTTGATGCAGGTCTAGACCCAGTCGCTGTGTTAATGGTCTGCTGAATGACTACTCAAGCCCTGCGATATGCGGAGCCTCGCTGGAGCGCTGTATCATCATCAATACCTTGGCTGGTGAAAGGAACTTTGTGAAGGGACGGGGCGCCTGGAGGGGGTAATAGCTCCTGCACCACGCAAGGCGAAGGCTGCATGTAAAGTAGAGAGGTCTTTTGTTGCCGATTAGGCGACAGGGTCGTGGAGGGTCAGTGGTATTGACAGAGGATGAGATGGAGAAAGGACAGAGAGAGAAAGAGAGGGAGAGAGGGGGGGGGGGTGAAAGAGAAAGATTGAGAGGGAGAGGGAAAGGCAAGGGAGACAAAGATATGGAGATACATAGAGAGGGAGGAAGAGGATGAGAGAGAGAGAGTGAGAGAGAGAGAGAGAGAGAGAGAGAGAGAGAGAGAGAGAGAGAGAGAAAGAGATGGGAAGACATAAAAGGGGGGTGAAGGGGGGAAGTTAGTAGCCGGTTGAACTCTGCACAACACCTTTCCTTTCAGAGCCCATTTGGACTGCACAGGCGTTGCATGTCAATCCTTATTCCCTCATTGACTTTGTACTTTTGATTTAGGTTAATAGGCTACTCCAGCGCCCATACGGCCTATTAAATCGGAATTGCCAATGGTGTTTAGTTTCACAAGTGCCATTATCTTTCGCCACTAATATCTTTCTACTTCCAAGGTTATTTTTTCCCTCCACTGACAATTGAAATAATCCTCATCCTCATCCTCATCGTCATCCGCTTATCCGGGGTCGGGTCGCGGGGGGAGCAGCTCAAGCAGGGGGCCCCAGACTTCCCTTTCCCGGGCCACATTGACCAGCTCTGACGGGGGGATCCCGAGGCGTTCCCAGGCCAGTGTTGAGATATAATCTCTCCACCTAGTCCTGGGTCTTCCCCGAGGTCTCCTCCCCACTGGACGTGCCTGAAACACCTCCCAAGGAAGGCGCCCAGTGGGCATCCTTACCAGATGCCCGAACCACCTCAGCTGACTCCTTTCTAAGTAAAGGAGCAGCGGCTCTAATCCGAGTTCCTCACGGATGGCTGAGCTTCTCACCCTATCCCTAAGGGAGACGCCAGCCACCCTTCTGAGAAAACTCATCTCGGCCGCTTGTACCCGCGATCTCGTCCTTTCGGTCATCACCCAGCCCTCATGACCATAGGTGAGGATAGGAACGAAGATCGACCGGTAGATCGAGAGCTTTGCCTTGCGGCTCAGCTCTCTTTTCGTTACAACGGTGCGGTAAAGCGAACGCAATACCGCCCCCGCTGCTCCGATTCTCCGGCCAATCTCACGCTCCATAGTACCCTCACTCGCGAACAAGACCCCGAGGTACTTGAACTCCTTCACTTGGGCTAAGGACTCATTTCCTACCCGGAGTAAGCAATCCACCGGTTTCCTGCTAAAAGTCATGGCCTCAGATTTAGCGGTGCTGATCCTCATCCCAGCCGCTTCACACTCGGCCGCCAGCCGATCCAGTGAGTGCTGAAGGTCACAGGCCGATGATCCAATGAGGACCACATCATCTGCAAAAAGCAGTGACGAGATCCTCAGACCACCGAACTGCAACCCCTCCCCACCACGACTACGCCTCGATATCCTGTCCATGTATATCACAAACAGGATTGGTGACAAGGCGCAGCCCTGGCGGAGACCAGCACCCACTGAGAACGAAACTGACTGGCTGCCGAGAACACGAACACAGCTCTCGCTTTGGGAGTACAAAGATTGGATGGCCCTGAGGATAGACCCCCTTACCCCATACTCCCGCAGCACCTCCCACAGTTTCTCCCGGGGGACCCGGTCATACGCCTTCTCCAGATCCACAAAACACATGTAGACCGGATGGGCATACTCCCAGGCCCCCTCCAGGATCCTTGCGAGAGTAAAGAGCTGGTCCGTAGTTCCACGTCCGGGGCGAAAACCGCATTGTTCCTCTTCAATCTGAGGTTCGACGATCGGCCGAACCCTCCTTTCCAGCACCTTGGAGTAGACTTTACCAGGGAGGCTGAGAAGTGTGATACCCCGATAATTGGCACACACTCTCTGGTCCCCCTTTTTGAACAGGGGAACCACCACCCCGGTTTGCCACTCCTTTGGCACTGTACCCGACTCCCACGCGATGTTGAATAGGCGTGTCAACCATGACAGCCCCTCAACACCCAGAGCCTTTAGCATTTCTGGCTGGATCTCATCAATCCCTGGGGCTTTGCCACTGCGGAGATGTTTGACTACCTCAGTGACCTCCACCAGGGAAATTGACGACGAAACACCATCAACCTCGAGCTCTGCCTCCAACATAGAGGGCGTGTTATTCGGATTCAGGAGTTCCTCAAAGTGTTCCTTCCAACGTCCGACGACCTCCTCAGTTGAGGTCAACAGAGTCCCATCCTTACTGTACACAGCTTGGATGGTTCCCCGTTTCCCCCTCCTGAGGTGCCGGATAGTCTTCCAGAAACACTTTGGTGCCGACCGAAAGTCCTTCTCCATGGCCTCTCCGAACTTCTCCCACACCCGCTGCTTAGCCTCCGACACGGCAGCCGCTGCAGCCCTTCGAGCCTGTCGGTACCCTGCAACCGAGTCAGGAGTCCTCCAGGATATCATATCCCGGAAGGCCTCCTTCTTCAGTCGGACGGCTTCCCTGACCACCGGTGTCCACCACGGTGTCCGAGGGTTACCGCCCCTTGAGGAGCCTAAGACCCTGAGGCCACAGCTAGCCACCGCAGCTTCAGCAATGGAGGCTTTGAACACCGCCCACTCCGGCTCAATGCCCCCAACCTCCACAGGAATGCCAGAAAAGCTCCGCCGGAGGTGTGAGTTGAAGATACCTAGGACGGGGGCCTCCTCCAGACGTTCCCAGTTCACCCGCACTACTCGTTTGGGCTTACCAGGTCTATCCGGAAATTTCCCCCATTCCCTGATCCAACTCACAACCAGATGGTGGTCGGTTGACAGTTCCGCCCCTCTCTTTACCCGAGTGTCCAAAACATGCGGCCTCAGATCAGATGACACGATCACGAAATCGATCATCGATCTTCGGCCTAGGGTACTCTGGTACCAGGTACACTTATGAGCACCCTTATGTTCGAACATGGTGTTTGTTATGGATAATCCATGACTAGCACAGAAATCCAATAACAAACGACCGCTCGGGTTTAGATCAGGGAGGCCGTTCCTCCCCACCACGCCTCTCCAGGTGTCTCCATCGTTGCCCACGTGGGCGTTGAAGTCTCCCAGCAGAACTACGGAGTCCCCTACTGGAGCCCCATACAGGACTCCATTCAGGGTCTCCAAGAAGGCCGAGTACTCTGAGCTGCTGTTTGGTGCATACGCACAAACAACAGTCAGAGTTTTCCCCCCTACAACCCTTAGGCGCAGGGAGGCGACCCTCTCGTCTACCGGGGTAAACTCCAACACCGCGGCGCTCAGCCGGGGATTTATGAGTATCCCCACACCCGCCCGGCGCCTCACGCCCTCGGCAACTCCGGAGAAAAATAGAGTCCAACCCTTATCCAGGAGTACGGTACCAGAGCTGAGACTGTGCGTGGAGGTAAGCCCCACCAGATCTAACTGATAGCGCTCCACCTCCCTCACAAGCTCCGGTTCCTTTCCCCACAGCGAGGTGACGTTCCACGTCCCCAGAGCCAGCTTCTGCCGCCCGGGTCTGGTCCGTCGAGACCCCTGACCTTCGCTGCCACCCATGTGGCTGCGCACCCGACCCCAACGGGTCTTCCCACAGGTGGTGGGCCCATGGGATGAAGAGAGGGGGGGTGCCACGTAGTTTGTTCGGGCTGTACCCGACCGGGCTCCGTGGCAAACCCGGCCACCAGGCGCTCGCCATCGAGCCCTCCGTCTGGGCCTGGCTCCAGACGGGGGCCCCGGGCTTCCTCCGGGCCGGGTCACATCTCCTCTTTTTACGTTATTCATTGGAGTTTTTTGAACCATTCTTAGTCTGGCCCCTCACCTGAGACCACTCTGCCATGAGAGACCCTACCAGGAGCACAAGGCTCCAGACAACACAGCTCTCAGGTTCACAGGGACACGCAAACCTCTCCACCACGATAAGGTGACGGTTCTTGAAATAATATAATGCTTAAATGAGAGCATTGTCAGCAGAACGGCTGGCTCTGTGTTGTTTAGTTTTTTTGGGTTCGCCCTGGTAAGAGAAATGGCTTATTATGCTGTCAACACATAACAAACGCGCTGGCACCGTTTAAGTCAATCCCGCTCGCATTAGCCCTTGTCACTGATCTGCAATCACGAGCGAAAAAAATAACACTAATGCCATGACAGAATCACTTACATGGGCAAAACCATTAATACACACCCTCTCTCATTTTCTCTGTCTCTAACAATCACACACACACACACAAAGACGCATACGGTTCTTCTTACACACATGAATAATGCATACGGGCATGCAATTACCCAAACATATATCTACATCCAAACATCCACTCCTATTCACAAAAGCAGAGACAAAAAGTGTAAACACACATGCACACGATTATCACATATTCATGTACTGCACATATCGAAAAGACATCCATGCAATCAGCCACAGACAAACACACACAGGCATTCAATAATACACCCATAAACAAAAGCACAAACTCATACAAACACACACACATATTCAATCAGTAACCCCCCAAAAATACACACACATATACACACGCATTCAATCAAAAACCTACAAACATACACACTGTACTGTGTGTGTGTGTGTGTGTGTGTGTGTGTGTGTGTGTGTGTGTGTGTGTGTGTGTGTGTGTGTGTGTGTGTGTGTGTGTGTGTGTGTGTGTGTGTGTGTGTGTGTGTGTGTGATGATGCGTGTGAGTGTGCTGCAGTCCACCGGGCCTTCCCCCTCCACCAAGCAGAGTAGATAGTGATGTTTAGTTAGGCGCGGGCAGTGTCCCCAGGGGACCGGTCATTATGCCTGGGTTCAGCAGCACCAGGGACGGGGCCCGCAGTGAGACAGAATGGATGTAATCGTAGACAAACGTCCTCGGAGGCCCAATTAGAGAACAACGGGCGACGCCAAAATGAACTAGGAGGAAGAAGGGGGCGGGGCTTCTGTCCTGTTAAGATGCTTAAAAATGATCACATGAAGATTTATGGGGGGTAGGATTTTGCAAATGAAAAAATCGACGGACAAAGCGAGTGTATTTCTGTCATAGTGTGGACGGAGAGCGCGTGTGTGCGTACATTGCAGTGTGAGTCTGTTTACATCTTCGTTGTTAGCCTGACGGACGCTGAAATGGATTTTTATTGAGCCATCCCTGGTAGGCTGAGGAGGATTTTATTGAGCTGGAGCCATCTGTTTAGACGAACACACAAACACATATACTCACATCAAGGCGCACACTCACGCGTGTCTGTGTGGTCCAGGCCGTTTCTGAAATAAGCTGTAAAAAGAACCTGATAAACCATCTGCCAGAAGAGCAGATGTTGTGATAAATGTTAACTTTCTTCAACCCAGTTGCACGGACTAGAAGAGATCAGAGTTCTCCCAAGATGCACCTTGTCGGAGATACTTGAAGCTGATTCAACGCGGCTGCTCGCCCAAAAAGACACGTAATTCAACACAGCCCAGTCATAGAGTTGTAAAACCTACCGCCTTCATCCCTGGTTTTTTCCGATCCATTGGATTCTTTTGAGCTTTTTAATCACTTCATCCAGTTTATATCAGGGGAAGATTTAATACCCCCTTTCTTCCTGAGCCGAGGTAATATGGCGGATATCGTATTGATAAGTGGTGCCAGGAGGAGGGCGGAGCAGACGGAGGGGGAGCTGTCAGCAGGGAGATCAGGTGATGACAGGTGTAGTAATGTTCTGCTGATCTCTCCGGGTCAACAGTCGCATGCTGGTGCTGAACGGCAATTAGCATGTTCAGTGATGAACGGGAATTATACGCACACACACGCGCGCACACACACACACACACACACACACACACACACACACACACTCAAACGCCCACATACACACACAGATTTAGACACACACACACACACACACACACACACACACACACACACACACACACACACACACACACACACACACACACACACACAAACACACACACACACACACACACACACACACACACACACACACACACAAACACCCACATACACACACAGATTCAGACACACACACACACACACACCCACACACACACACACACACACACACACACACACACACACACACACACACACACACACACACACACACACACACACACACACACACAGACTGATTCAAACACAAAACCACTCACACACACCCACACACACACACACAAACTACCACACACACTCACACATTCGTACAGATTCTAAGTCTCACACACACATACACATACACAAGGTTTTCAGAGCCTTAGCTAGAAAGTGTGAAAAGCAGTTTCCTTCCTATTTTCTACAATAATGTATTTTAGTATTTCACTGTGTATCCAAGCTAAAGTACCACCAAACAATTACATATCATCTATACACACGTTCATGTCTATTGAATCACCTCATCGTCTCATATGCGTACAATGCGTGTGTGCGTGTTTTACAGAGCAGCTGCATTAGCCGCTGGCGGAGCTTCTAGTGAGGGCCCTTACCTGAGACGTCTCGGTTGACCCCCAGGGCCATACCGTCACGCAGCCAGAGCACCATGCCGTGGTAGCCGGGGATGGAGCAGGGCAGCGTCACCGGCTGGCCCGCCACCACCACCAGGTCTGTCGGCTGCTGTGTGAACACAGGTCCCGCCCCTGGAAACCAAGACACACAGAAAAGCTGGCGGTTAAGTCATGCCACGTGAATCAACGAGGCCACAGTGGAGGCCGTTGCGCCTGCAGAGCCGCCCTTGAGCTCAAGGCAATGTTAAAATGACAAAGATTGCAGCAGCATAGACTGTGATTGAAATTGGACAATAGAGGTTTTCCTTCCTCTCAAAGTCATCATGTTCCCACTTACAGTAGTTGGCATAGCATGAGCCTTAGGACTCGATCGCACATACTTTTTGTCTGGGTATCTGCCAGTCAGCAAACTACATACAGTTTTAAGAGATTCTTGCAAGTGATCTGTGGTGCGTAAACTGCCGCTCAGTTTCTCAAGAAGCTTTCAGAAAATAAATCAAATTGGTTATGGCAGCGTTTAATCCCCCCGTGGAGATTGCCATGGATGAGCACCCAACCCCTGGAGAGCGGCTGAATTAGCAGAATTAGCCAGATGCATGTGAAGATTTCTTTCAAAGTGTTGTGTGTCCTACATGGCTGGGGGCGGGAGGACAAAAAGCCCCCCGGGGGATCTGTGTTGTCTACAGCTCCCAACCTCATTTAGGACGCATGGCAGCAGCGTCCATATGGCGATGCAGACGATGGCCCGCGGCTCCAATGACATCGCCCACACTCCTATTGGCCCAGCGTTTGCTTTAGTAATTGGCACCCCTATTCCGCTCACCCCCCCTGAAATCTAGTTGTCGATCCTGCGCAGTGTCGCGTCGGCTAACTACCGTCTAGCCTTTGGAGCACTGCTCCTACTCTTCCCCCCTACTCCTCCTCACTTTGGCTTGGGTTCTGATATCCAAGCCTCACCCTGGCGATTGAGGTCGATCCAAATTTTGGAAAGTTTGACTATTTACACAGCCTTTAGAATACTTTTTTACTAAATATCTATTTAGGATATATCTCCAGGACATACAGTATAGCAAGGTGAGAATGATGTGTGTCCTGTTATACATCAGCGGGCCATCAAAATGTGCTATCTTATTTGACTTTTATGATTATTTGAAACTAACTATAACAAAAATTACGAGGGTGTCTTTTAATGTTGTTTGGTGCGAGGCTCATTCAGTAAACCAACCATAATATTTAAACGTGTGATTATGATTGACCGACCTTCTTGGTCAGAGTCTGTGCACAATGCAAATAGAGAGAACCTGAACCATTGGTCCTTATTTGAAAAAAGTCTGATGAGACTTATAAACTGTGTATTAACATAACATAAGCCCTGTCATATTATGACTTCACAAAAATGATGTGGACAAAAACATATTTTCATGAGCATACTTCATTCTGCAGCACTCTGCAAACTTTCCTGGAAAATAAACAACTAGAAAGTGCTAACCTTGCCAATTTTTTCAAAAAATTAAATAGACATCACACTGCCAAATTAGAGGCTGTGAAAAGCAACGAGAACCGTCCACGGTAGCCTAACTGGCATCAGCCGGATGTGTCAAAACAGAGCAACTAACACCTGATGCCTTGCTAGAGGGGTGGGAAGTCTTTAACTGGCGCTAACAACCTCTTTGTTCCTCTGTTTTTATGAATCTTAAGGGTCCATAGATTCATGGGCTACTCACCAGTGGTCACTTCTTGTTATTTTTTATAGATAAGTGTTAGATCGGATGTCTAATTACTATGTATTTATTTTAGCAAAGCATTCAGGGTGAGTGAGTACATGCCAATCATGAGCAGGTTGGGGTTAAGTAGTGTGCTGAGGATGGCTTCAGGTACATCGCAGACGTTGTAAGGTTCCAAACCACAACCTTTCAACTAGGGTGTCAGACACCCGACCCACAAACCTTAGCTTATTACTTACTATCTTGCCCCGAGAGTTGACATGCAATACTAGAAAGGCTGTCACGTCGAGCAAGAGAAAGGAACTGGCAATAGCTCATAGACGTGGTACAGAGAACATAATCATAACTCAACGCTCGAAGACGCTCTCCGAGAAGACAGCTTGCTTTGCTCGCTGCTTTTCCACTTGTCAATGTGTCATGTAAATCTGCCAGATCTGTCAGTCTTCCCAGCGGAGCAGAAATATGGAACTGGAGAGAAAACTTATTTTTCTTTCTAGTCATAAGCATAAGTTACGCTACAAACACCGACTTGACCTTTGGTATATAAAATGTGCAGCAATTATTTGCTCTCTTTCTGTGTTTCATTTGTTTTTCTGCCGCCGGCGATGGTGGTAGTGGTGGTGATGGAGGCGGAGGTTGAGGTTGTCCGTTAATGTCCGCTCCAGTTGGGCTGTTTTCCTTCAGCCTTCAGACTCCCAGCTGTGCTTGTCTTGATTGCTGCTGGCAAGGCGCCGCAGAGATACAACATCAACTGTAAGCACACACGTTTCCACCACCCCCACCCACCAACTACAGCCCCCTTTCCACCCCACACTAGTCTACCCTCAACCCCCACCCCCTCGCCCCTTTTCCTTCCATCTCCTATATCTATTTCTTCCATCTATATCTCCATTGATTGTGTTCCCCTCGGGCCAGCGTGTGAGCATGTCTTGGGGGCTGGTGTTACATGATTGTCATCCGGGCTATTTTTGAAGATCAGCACCAGCTGACAAATACAAAATAAGAAGAAGAAATGTAAAAAAATAATAAATTAGGAAAACCTTGGCTTGGATCGCTGGAGCGAGGAGCGGACGACGTGATTGGTCAGTGGAGCAATGTGGGTAGGCTGTGATCAGTGACCGAGCTAACTTAAGGTCAGCCTTTCATCCCATGCTGTTCCGTTACAGCAGGCTTGGCCGTTACGCTAGCTCCCTACAGCGCTATCCCTCAAACTCTACTATCGATACCGCCCGTCCACACACACACACACACACACACACACACACACACACACACACACACACACACACACACACACACACACACACACACACACACACACACACACACACACACACACACACACACACACACACACACACACAGAAGACCCGAAAAACAATCTCCGCCAAAGAAAGCCCACAAAGCTTCAAGAGAGGGAGATGTTAAAAGATATAAGTTGAGGCAAAGCCGTGTGCTGACTTACGCTCGGCTTTTGTTTATCCCTGGGCGAGGACATAAAGAAGGAGATAATGATGTGATTTTTCAATTAAGGGACGTAAAGTATCCTCTGAGCAATTTTAAGGGAAAAATATACAAACAAGCGGCTGTTTTGGCAAACACACACACACAGGAGTGCACACAACCGAGGATAGTCTTTCTGTTGGGCCTCCCCCCAGCACAGCGCACTTACGATGCATTCATTTACTGAAGATATATGCTCTTGTTCAATCTG
Source organism: Gadus chalcogrammus (assembly GCF_026213295.1). NCBI lineage: Eukaryota > Metazoa > Chordata > Actinopteri > Gadiformes > Gadidae > Gadus > Gadus chalcogrammus. The sequence goes on along the minus strand of NC_079418.1, from coordinate 23,865,527 downwards.
TCGGCGGAAACGAGGGCATGATCGATAGCATAATGCTCAAGCTTGCTTCTTTAGGCTTCAGCAGAATACATATATAATTTTTGGTTTACCGCTAAATATACTATCATTGGACTAACGCATAACCATTTAGCTCACATCCCGATGAGCAGATTACATCTTTTCAAAAGAACCATTGGAATGAACTGACTTGATTGGAGATAGAACGGGAAGATGAAGAAGTGGGTTACTGCCCTTGGATACCAAGGATACTTACTTATGTTGAATGTGTTGCTGTTCTTGCTGTTGTTCTTTCAAGGGGTTTTCTTGCAACGGACTTGACCTATACCAGTCAGACGTACTTGAACCTGGGTTCGGCTCATGGTATTCATATTGAACGAATCCATTGGATCTGACACTTGAACAAAAACCACATGCAGTGATGTGCTTCACAGCTCTAAACTGCTCAATTAGCTTCGCACTGGATCATTATTTGTAGATAGTGAACGGCATCTCAACAGTTTACACCCCCTGAGTGTGTCAAGATGCCCCCCCCCCCCACCGCCGACCCGGCTTTTGACGGTATTGACATATTTAGCCACATTCACAGCGAGCCAGCGTGTGTGCAGCTGTGCGAACCCGGCCGGCGTCTCTCAACTTTAGCATCGGTGGTTTGGGTTTAACATCTGTACACACATCCCAATTAGACGTATTCAAGTAGCATACGAGGTGCCTACGGGTATCCCAGCAGGGGGTGGATTATTTACATCTATACTTGCGGGCATACTTCAATCAAACAAGGTTTATGTACATCTGAAAAAATGTGTCTGGTGTCTGGTGACTGTATAATGTTACAATCTTGCCTCGTTTTCCTGGCTTCTCTCTTGTTTGACAGTGTATGTGCACACAGCAGGGCAGGAGCTAATGGGCGACTGAATGGCTGAAATGAGTCTCATCATTACGCCTTGCAGCTTCGCAGCGGGATAGGACCGGCAAAGGCAAATCACAACAAGAAAACGCTGTCTCCTCGCCAAGAGAGACGATCCCCTCGCCTGGTTCCCATGTAACTCCACTACCGCATTATCCTTCGATTTCCAGTCGCCAAATTGTCGCAACGTTGGCGCTTTGACACAAAGACAAATTGTGAAAATTGAGCCTGAGCATCTCTGTATAATAATTGACCTAGCCTGTTGGCTAACACACACACACACACACACACACACACACACACACACACACACACATACACACACACGCACGTGTGATACGTACCAAAATGCTGTCCTTAATAACATGGAGAAAAATAACCACATTGCTCTCGTAGAAGGCCGGTGATGTTTTGTGTCCTTGCACCAATACATACGTAGTGCTACAATGGCAAAGCATTCTCTTTTAAATGCATACGCCCACAAACTAATCGTGGCTCCTCCAAAGAAAACAGAGGGGGGGCGAAGTCCCTGGACGAATCAAGGATCATCTCTAATTCAGCTTTGTAGACATCTTATCTAGAAATCGCCGGAACTGAGCCCTGTTTGTCCATGATGTGTGCTTGCCTGCTCAGTTTTGCTCTCACCATCGAAGAGGGAAATCGATTGCCTCTCCCATAGGCTTGGCGGATTTACTGAAATGCAATTAGGTTTATGAGGAGCCCTCATCTCCCTCAGCCGCCAACCCAAGGAGAGACATTTGGCTGTTTTCTGCAACAGTGGTTAGCAAAAAAGCCTAGTGGGGAATGGAAGATGTACATATGTGTGTGTGTATGTATGTCAGAGACAGTAGGAGTTGAGTGGCTGGCTGCGGTTAGAAGACTCTGTATCCTGCTATGGAGGGATCAAAACCACACAAACAAGTCCCTGCGAACAAGACAGAACACGGTACTTTTCCCTTCCATCTGTCCCTGCTTTAATATGCCGTCTTAAATCGTCCCGACTGTTGTGGATTCACAGTGGATTGCGACGCAGACTTGAAAACTTTTTGGTCTCACCTCAATTTAACAGTTGAATTGTGTTAGGTGTAACAGGCAGACAGTGCACACACAGAGGCCGACTGTCTTCCCATCAGATTTGTTTTACAATTTTTGCGACTGCAAAGAACTGAAGGACGTCAGCTGTATTTGAATAAATCTAGCCAATCATGTGACCACAGCCTCATGATCGGCAGCGGCCCATCGGCATGGCAATTGGGCATTCAAATTTCCATTGAACATTTTTGCTTGATCAATTAAAACTGAGTAAGAAAAAGGCAAAAATAAAGGAATCTGAATCCTCTGTACTTGTACATGAATAGAAATGAATAGGAGACAGTCACTTCAGTTCTGCACTCACTTCAGTTGTCCTCTCATTCAAACATGAGTTTGCTTCTGTGTTCTACTTTCACGGATGAGACACAGACACCCCCACACAAACACACACGTACACACATACACACTTACATTGACAAGAGCAAAGGAAAAAGCAGACAATGGATGAAATCTGGGATATCTTTGATCCACGGATTGATCCATACTCTGTATGATCAAAAGACTCAAATGCAGCCTAAGGCGCGGCACAGTCTGTGCGGGTGTGTGTGTGTGTGTGTGTGTGTGTGTGTGTGTGTGTGTGTGTGTGTGTGTGTGTGTGTGTGTGTGTGTGTGTGTGTGTGTGTGTGTGTGTGTGTGTGTGTGTGTGTGTGTGTGTGTGTGTGTGTGTGTGTGTGCGCGTGCGTGTGTGTGTGTGTGTGAAAACGCAATAGCGTTTGTTTGTCTCTTTGTTTGAAAGTACATTAAAGTGTCCTGGCGGAGAGAACTGAAGCGCAATCTGTTTGGAGGTGGGGGCGCTCAGTGAAGTTACATTATTGACAGCTTAACAGATTGTATAGATACATGGTGTTTTTATTTCACTCTGCATTGAAATGAAACAATTAGTGTTTCCAGAGCTCTGAGGAAGATAATGGTGTGTTTTGCTGACCCGTGCCTCACCTCAGTCACTAATTGATGTGGGAGAAGTTGTTTGTGAGTGTGTGTGTGTGTGTGTGTGTGTGTGTGTGTGTGTGTGTGTGTGTGTGTGTGTGTGTGTGTGTGTGTGTGTGTGTGTGTGTGTGTGTGTGTGTGTGTGTGTGTGTTTCAGGGCTTCACAATAGAATGAATACATTTCCTTTGAGAAAGAAGTCGCTGCTATCCAATATTTTACAACATTCTTCAGCTTTCAGTTCCTAAGTCGGAAAAATTGCAAGTGATTGATAAACTGAAGAGAAAAACAACTATTTTTCTTGAGAAATCAATAGTGTCCTTGTGCTCTGGTGTGTGTGTGTGTGTGTGTGTGTGTGTGTGTGTGTGTGTGTGTGTTTGTTTGCTCTGTTCTTTGTGCTTTGTGTGTGTGTTTGTGTTTTCGTCTAAACATTTCACACAACTACTGCTATTTAAAAAATGTGTTACTTTGCAAGACAGTCCAGTCGTTAACAGTCTTTAAGATGAGAAGCATTCTTTCTCCATTACAAAAATGATGCATTGTGAATTCTAAACTGTCATGAAAAACATTATTTAACATTCCCCCCCCCCCCAGAAAAATAATCAAAAAGTGTATGAGTGGATTAAAGAGTTTGATATTCAATATCTTTTCTTGAAGAGATTCAAAAACAGTGAGATTAGTATTCAAAGCTAGCTATTTTCCTGACAAAGTTATACATTTCTTGTTTACTGGGTTCAATATGTATAGTATAAAGATACATGCCTTGGCGTTTTTACAAAAGCATATTGAAAACAATATGTATTTTTCAAACATCTGCTTCCAGCAGCTGTTAGTGTTTATTCAGGTCCTCAATGTATTTACCTCGATCCAGAAAAATACAGCTTGACATTATATGCACTTTATAATAAAATCAATGTACAATGGCACAGTAAGTCAGCTCTTAAATGGAATGATCATCTATTTAGGGCAGAGCGCTAGTTTATAGGAAGACCGTATTTGATAATGGAATAATCAGCTCATTATGAAGTTTGATGCCAAAGGATTAGGTGCAAGATGTTCATTCATAAACTCTTATTCAGAACTGTTTGCTTGCGTCCCATGCTCTACTTCATGATGGCTTTTCATGAAAGAACCTTGATCTCAAACACATGGGTCCATATTCAAAGATGATCAAAGAAGGAAACCCAGGGGAAGTTCTCTAACCCAAGTTGAAAAACATTTTTTATTTTCTGTATGTTTTCCAATCACTACCATATTCAAGGAAATGGCCTGCTCAGCCGTTGCAATGGGTCCTTTTCACAAAACACCTCAAGCGACAGTTTGGTTTTGACACACATGATAATCAAAACACTCCTAAACTGTATTTCATCGTACACGCATAGACACTCAAGCAAAACATTACCATTAATAACACTTTCATTAAGTGAACACACTGCCGTCGATGCTAAGCCTCAAGGTATGAAACCACTGCTGTTGTTTGCGAAGATTTGTGTTGGCACCATATTGTCAACCAACACAACAGATGTTTTTTGCCACCTGGGGTGCCACAGAAAAACGTCAGATGATCCTGTGTAACTCAAAGCCGGTTTTTTGAAGGTTAACACATTTCTCTAGAAAATAAAAGTTCTGCAAATAGTTCTGGAAATTTGAAGTGAATGTAGTGCCTGAACAGCCGAGTTGTGTTGGATACTTGTTATTTTTTTGTGGCTTTGTCTATTGTATCTGCTTGTATTTCTGCTTGTAACACGCTGTACAGTACATGCACGAATATAACCATTGCACCTTCATATGCACTATACAATTTAGTTTTAGGTGTGACAATCTTTTGGGGTGTGATAGTCAAGATATTCTTTAACACATGAAATGATGTGCTGGGGTCCTACTGTGAGGGAATTAACACAACCACATAAAACACTATTTATGCCCCCTATACTGGCTCTTCCTGCCTCTTCCAACGGGGAAGAAAGCACTCTTGAAATCCTCCACCCACACACACTCACACATGCCCCCATATACCCACCCGACAGACACACAAATAAACACACAAATAGAAATGCACAGATGCACAACACACAATAACGCAGAGCGGATGAAAACCCAAAACAATGTACACTCATACACAGAGGCAATGCGCAAACATACACACCTACACCTAGGTACACACACAGACACACACACACACACACACACACCACACACACACACACACACACACACACACACACACACACACACACACACACACACACACACACACAGGTGCCCTGATGTGCATGCCCCCCCCCCCCCCCCCCCCCCCCCCCCACAGCGCCCCATCTCAAGGAAAGTAATGGACCAACAAACCCGAGTCCTCAATCTTTTTTACACAACAGCAGTATGCGGCTCCTCCCCCGCTCCGGGCTGGCTGCACAATGGAAGAGTGAGTATTTCACTTACCGACCATTGTGCTCCGCATACATCCAACCCTTCTCCCTCCACTCTCCCGCTCTTTCCAGCAGAAATAGTGTGTTCGAACCAGATAAAACTTGATGACAGATCTTTTTTTATCGCGCTCTTCAATGATTATTATTAAGTATTTAAGACGGATTAGAAAACTGAAAATTGCAGAGTGTTCACTAAATGGATGATAGAGAAAAAATATCAACTGAATTTGAATCCACCCTTCTTAAACAGACAAAAATGGTTTGGACACATCACGATCGAACCAAAAGCATCTAATTTAATCTAATGAAGCTACCCTTTAGCCTATTAATAATATTCTTCACAAGCATGTCCAATACTTATTGAGACCTAACAATCAGCCTCTAGGCTCAATATTCAACGTTGAAAACTTTCAAAAGCCTTGATTAAGTTATCTTCTGCACATTCAGCTTTTTCTTCCCACAATCCACCATTGTTTTCTTGCGGATGGACATCTTGGCAACCTGACAATTTAAACCTTCTCCCTCCATGGTGAGCGCGGATGAGAGCGAACATGAATCACGCTCAGTTTGTAATAGACTCTTCACAGGGAGTGCCAGGCAAAGTCAAGCGCAAGGAAAATATAGATTTGGGCACTTACATTTATCCAAAACTTCCCCCACTGTGACTGATGTTGAAGTCATGAGCAGAGCCCAGTGCTATCTGTCAGTGTGATTGATAAGACAAACTGTTTGGGAACAGAAGAAAAAAAACAGTTTTCTTTCGCTTCTCTGCTTCGATCGAGTCCTCTTCCACAGAGACGATCAAGAGATAGAGCTTGTGTGTAATGTTAAAGGGAGATAAAAAAAAAAAAGCCAGCCCCAAAGCTCTCATTTTTATCCGGCTGTCTGTCAGCTGTCCACGACAATATCGTAATGAAACACATCCATCCTTGGTGGTAATCTTGACAACATAAAAGTTTTGGTTGTCTTCATGGATTTTCTATGCAAATGCCATCTGAGTGACCAAACTGCAACGGTGGTTGAAAAATGTCTTTGCATTTTATATCTGAGGCTGACGCAATGAACTCATCAGCTAAAACACTAAAGCCCACCCTCCTTAAACTCATATGGTCACACAAACACCTGTACCTGAATTTAGATTGTAGCCTACGGTAATCCCATTGTTCATGAAAATGTGTCCGCAGAAATTTCCAATGTGTGAAATCTTCTAATGCTAGAATCTGCATTTGTTGTGACTAATAAATGCCAAAATAGAACAGAAAATAAAAGTTGTCATGGAGATCCACAAAGACAATCCCACCATCTCCTTGCTGATAGGTTAAGGGCGGCAAACCAATTAGGCGGTTGCTCACGAATTGAAATTCAAGCCAACATCTTCTGAACTCAATGCTTTGTGCTCTCTCCCCTTCTCACCTCCTTCTTCCTCTCTCAACCTCTAAAATTCTCCCTTACTCACCTCTTTCACACTCTCTCTCTCCCTCTCTCTCTCTCTCTCTCTCTCTCTCTCTCTCTCTCTCTCTCTCTCTCTCTCTCTAAACCTCCTTCTACTTGTAGCTGCGGCTGTTCACTTACAAGTCTATTGGCTTCCATTATTGTTAGCCTTGAGAAAAAGCACATACAATGACATGTATGAGTGCTATGCTCGTAGCCACCCAAACAAAAGCACTCACAATAACACTCACACACAGATACAAAAACTCAGACACACAAACAAACCAAGAGGTAAAAAAAGAAAAATAATAAACATGACTCATAAAAGTGCCGAACACAATGCATTACAAACTTTCCAGAAACTTCATTGGGTACATCGAGTTCTATCCCTGCGTTCACTCCGGGTATATTTTAAATGTGTTTTATTAAATCTCTACTGTTCAGAAGCGTAGCCTTAGAATGTGCGTGGCGCTAATGGAATCAGCCATTAGACTAACATTACGCCAGCTCTGACATTATATCGCGCTGTCTTTTGCTACCAAACCACATTTATTTATTTATTTGTCTATTTTAAAACAAACCTCAACGTCACCGACTTTTTCTTTATGTTCTTCATGTTTAACATGTTTTTCCTCTCCTCTCACTCTCTTCCTTGTTTGTTTCTCTATCTCTCGCTTTGGTACCCTCTCTCTCTCTCTCTCTCTCTCTCTCTCTCTCTCTCTCTCTCTCTCTCTCTCTCTCTCTCTCTCTCTCACTCTCTCTCTCTCCTTTTTTGTCTCCCCTTTTTTATACCATTCTCTCTTTCACTCTTTTTCTCTCCTTCTCTCTGTCTCTCTCTTTCTCCCCTGCTTTTTGTTTACCAACCCACTATGAATACCTCTCTCTCTCTCTCTCTCTCTCTTTCTCTCTCTCGCTCTCTCTCCCCCACCTCCTTCTCTTTGTTTACCTCCTCTCGCTGTACCTGTCTCTCTCTCCCGGTCTCATTCAGTGTTTGTGTTTATTTCATGGGGCCTTTTGACAGGCAGCACGCGGTGAGAATGCCAGGGGGCTTTTTTCCGCTGGGGTCCTTTTGGTCTGACCTCAGCTGTCAACTTGGGAGTGCCAGAGTGCTCTGAAGAGGTGGGTGAAGAGGAGGTGGTGGGTGAGGAGGAGGAGGAGGAGGAGGAGGAGGAGGAGGAGGAGGAGGAGGAGGAGGAGATGCACTGAGTATCTGCAGGTAAAACACCATACTCTCTCTCCCCTCTATCTCCCCCTCCTCCCCCTCCCTCCGTCAATACCAACTCACAGCCTCTCCCATCACTCCTCTCATCTGGCCCCCTTGAGGCCCTCAACTGCATCCCGACTCCCCCATGAGGTAAAGGTTGCCTGTGGCACCGCCAAAGGCCACTCTCCAGCTTACCCACAATGCCCTGCTCCAGTGGAGAGCCGAGCCCAACCACTGACCCACAACCCATCCTCATGCAACACAGAGAACTGCAATACGTAAAGGGATGTGTGACACTGTTTTTATTGATATTATTGATTATTGAGTATCGTTATTTATAATTTTGTCATCAAGCATTTAGCATTTCTGTGTACAAAAATAAATTATTAAGAAGGGAGGGTTAATTGATCTATACTCAAGGATACCTACTGTGTAGTCTCAGGACATCGGGTTTCCAACCTTTTTCGATTGGTAGTCAAACACAGTAACCACCAGGCGTTTGATTATTAATATAATTAACCATGTTGATTTGTATAGACTCCTTCCTGTTACCTTGCTCTTTCCTCAAAGATCATCAAGGATCCTTCAAGAGTAGACACTTAACACACGCAGGGTGTGAGAACCAGAGCAGAAGACATCTTTCTATCAGCCCACGGTCGGCCACACGTCCACCCATTGTATGAACGATCACCCACAAGACACCCTTCTCTCACCGACGGCCCTCTGAGCTCGCCAAAATGACAGCTCTGAGAGAAGGTGAGGCGGTGGGAGAGGTGACAGAGAACAAGTGGCCCGGCACAATATTTTTTGCATCAGCAGACGCGCCGTTATCGAGAGTCACTGCGAGTGCCCACCTCATTAACGCTTAGGCTTCTGCAGGACCCTCGGAGGAGCACATGCTGAGACAGGACAAGACAAATGCTAACGACTGGAGCACAGGTACACTAACACAAACAGACACGCAAGCATACACGCATACACACACACACGCACACATACACAGATACGTACACAAACACCCACACCCACACACAGACACACTCCTCCACACACACACACACACACACACACACCACCCACCCACCCACCCACCCACCCACACACACCCACACACACACACACACACACACACACACACACACACACACACACACACACACACACACACACACACAATCAAACACTGAAATAGAACCGAACAGCCACCGTGTGATAGAGAGAATAAGAGAGAAGAAGCGAGAGAGAGGAATAATTGATCTGAGAGAAAGAGAGAGTTTGAGTAGTGAAATGCAACATAATGCAATATAACATAAAAGCAGTTGACGTTGGAAAATACTGCACGAAAAAACACATAATACAAACGAAACCAGCAGTCCAGCAAATTAAAGGCACCAAACAAGAAAATAATGCCAGCCTCATTTTTCGATTGAACAGAATTCTGGGGTATATTTGTTTAGCAGCAGTCTCACCCAGGTTACTGTGTCATACAATAGGGACCACAGAAAAACCAAGACACTAAGAATGACATAAATGAACGCACAGAAAGTGACACACTATGTTAGGTTTGTCAAATCAGTGAGAGGAACAAAAGTTGCATTAAATACGTATGAAAAGAAATTCACCAAAATTGCAAGATACTTCGCAACGCCATCAAAAAGGCACAAATGCCTGCTGACACCTGCTATGAGCCACAGGTGCATGACGTCACACTGTATATATATCCACATTGTGATCCCCACCACCTACACACTGCTGATGCAGTGGGAATCACACACCCTGTACCTTAAGGTGAGGGCCTCGGTGTAAATCGGCGTGACCGCATTACTTTAACCTGCCAGAGCCGTGCTGCAAGGCTTTTCCTCATGTCAAACACACATACACACACCAGAACCTGCCCCCTAACCTGGAAATGCCACAGTGAAAACGTTACACAATACATTGCGCGTATACAATAAGATCCATATGCACTTCCTGTTACCTCGGCCTCACTGTCACTACTGCTAAAGTGCAGCACAGTCTCTCAGCATACCCCCCCCCCCCACACACACACACACACACCTCCCCCCTCCACACACACCTCTCCCCCAACACACAACCACACACACCTCCCCCCCACCACTGGCTAGCTTGCATGGCTAATGGAGTTAATCTGCGCTGGAAAGGTCAAGTCGCCAATGATTATGGCCCACTTTCCCGCTGACAGCATGACCTTAACAGCGGCTAATGTAGCCGCCGTCACCTCCGCAAGCTAGTCGGAGGGTATAGGGTGGAAGGAGTGGGGAGGCGGCTAGGTTGACAGGAAGTCCTCAGATTCAGTGTTTCCTTGTGGAGAAGGGGGGGGGGGGGGGCATGAAAGGGGCATCTAGGGGAATCTTCACCTGCTGATATATATCGAATGGCCCCTCTGTGTTGTTCTGTGACATCATTGTATAGCCCCTTTCCCGATAGACAAGAAACCCATCTAAACCCACTCACATGTGTACTTTGTCTTAAGAGGTAAAGTTACATTCTGCATTCATTCATGGAACAAATAACTCTGCATCAGTTACAGGTACTTCTCGGCTCCAGCTCGGACCGCCAGTGATGGAAACATGACACCCATTTTTTTTGCCATTTTTACCTATTTTGTTTTGCCGATCGATCCAAATTAGTCTGCAGTGAGTTATCAGTGGAAGTTAAAAATTGAAGATTTTCCCTGTTTTCCGGCAGTTCATGGCTAAAACAGGACATACCATAAAAAAAAGAAAATCGTATTCAACAACTGGCAATCTGAACGTTTTTTTTTGGTGGGTTTTCCTGCATTTAGAAAACATGCATATGCGTGCTAATTTTGGTTGAAAAAAACGTTTATTTTACCGTCCCATGGTTAAATAGTTGTTATTTTTTCCAAGAATACAGTCCCGGAAAAGTCAAGAATGACTTACTTGTGCCCCAATTTGCAACCAAACAGAGAAAGTACTTTGGAGACCTGCTGCGAAAATACAGCATGTTCCTAGGCATGAAAAGAGGCCTCTAGCACAGAGGGGAGAGACACATGAATCTGAACCGCACCAGCATGAACCCACACCAAAAAGAAAGCTGATTCACCTCAATTCTATGTTCCGCAATAACCTTTTTATGAGCAAGGCTCAAAACGTCCTACATCTTAAAGATGGGTGGAGGTAGAGACAGAGAAAATAGAGGAAATGGTATAGGGTATGCGGCAAAATACAATTCATAACTTGAGTACTTCAAATCATAAAAACAAATAACAAAAAATCACATGCATGGTAAATTGTTGTAGCTTATTGCTCAATGTCAACATTGGCCAATTGTCTCACAGAATGTTTGATTACAAAGAGCGTGTGGTGTTTGTAGCTCGTAGCTATAAGTTCCTCTTCTGTATTGTGATGCATCATACACCTTCCGGGGAGAAAACAAATATTGAATCACAGTTCTATAGACTTCCAGGAGAAACTAATCTAATGCAATCAAAATCTAATTTCAAAGGACAAGACAGAGAAAGCATTTGTAAACCAAGCATTTCCAGCAAATGACAGAGAGAAAAAGGAGTTAGAGAAGGAAAGCGATAGAAATGGAGAGAGACATAGACAGAGGGCAAGATAGAAACAAAGAGGGGGGGGGGGAGATAGAGAGATACATAACAAGTGGGAGAAAGGGGGCAAGACAGATAAACAGAGAAGGGAGGAAGACAGAGTGTGAGCAAACAAGGGAGGGAGAGAGCGAGAAAGACAGAAAGAGAGGGAAACAGAGAGCGAGAAAGAGAGAGGAGGGGTTGAGATAAACACAAGGAAGTGAGACATAAATAGAGAGAAAGAGAAGGAAAAAGACAGAAGAAAGAGGGAGACAGAGAGAGAGGACAAGACAGAGTGAGACAAGGAGGGAGAGAATGAGAGAGTGCGACAGGGCAGGAGAGAAATAGAGGGAGACAGAGAGAGAGGGAGACAGAATAAGGCAATGAGAGTCAGAGAGACAGATAGAGAATGATGAAAAGAAAAATAGGGAGCATGACAGAGCGAGACACACACAGGGAGATAGAGGGGAACAGAGAGGGAGGCAGAGAGGAGAACAGCGAGGGAGACATAGAAAGGGAGGGCGTCAGAGAAAGGGAAGGAGACAGAGAAAGGGGGTAAAAGACAGAGAGGTCTGCAGAGAGTGTGTGCTGAGGTGGGTTCACTCAGGCAGGTTAAGTAAGGTGTCCCCTTGAGATGCAGCCGCCGCAGCGCGGGCCCCATTCACCCTGACACACCTGACCAGTTAAGACCAGGCTTTCTCCGATAGAAATGTCAAGACTTGTAAACACTCCCCTGTCTTTGCAGCACTCTCCCACCCCTCTCGCTCTACCCCCCGTAGTCTCCCTCCACTGCCACACTCAGGCGCACACATGCATTCAAGCATTCATGCACACACACATACACACACAGCATTCACTCACTACCCCTCTCCTTCTTTTTGACATCTCCTTTCCTCCATAACTTACACGCATACCCCTCCTCACACACACTTCAACTCTCCTTCCCCCCCGCATACACTCCCTCCTCAGACACACACACACACACACACACATACACACACGCGCACACATACACACACACACACACGCGCACACATACACACACACACACGCGCACACACACACAAAACACACACACACACACACACACACACACACACACACACACACACACACACACACACACACACACACACACACACACACACACACACACACACACACACACACAAACTCACTCACACACATCTCAACCCTCCCACACAAAAAGACAAACTCACACTAGCACATCCCATGCCATCCCCCTACCCCCCCACAGATACACACACACACACACACACACAAACCCACTGACAAATAAAACACACTGTAACTACACACAAATAACAGTCAGTCCAGCAAGACACACACACATACGCCACCAGAAACCCACCGCCTCGTCTCCCAAACAAGGTACGATACGGTGTGTCATAACCACGCTCGTCAGCGGCTGGCTAACCGCGGCTGTCAGGGAGCCAGCCCTCGCCTCATTAAACAATCCACGGCAGACGTTGGAGGCTGTACGGCAACCCCACTCAGACCCCCCCCGCCACTCTCAACCCCCCCATCCAAGCTCCATCTCCCACTCCCCCACCATCGCATCGTGTTCCACCACCACCATCACCACCAACAGCAGTACACTCCCACCTCCCACCTCCCACCTCCCACCCTCACCACCCGGCCGGCCAGCCCCGGGCAGCCTCGAAGGCCTGCAGGTAACAGGGGTTTGGGGGTGGGTGGGTTCGGTCGGCCCACCGGCGGTCGGTGGTTTCGGTGCCCGTGACAGTTTGTCTAGAGCTTGTTTACTCCCTTGCTCCCTCCCTGCTCCCACACACAACCTCCAGCTGACTCCCCCCCCCCCCCCCCCCCCCCCCACACACACACACACACACACACACTTCCTGTCATGTCGCGCTACCACCAGTATGTCCCCGTGCAAACACCTCACTGGCCTCAGTGGTCTCCGGTGAGACCGGCTATTATTACCGTTTTCTTTCGGGGGACGGAGGCTGAGGAGTGGGTGGGGGGATGTAACACTAACATGTTCTCCGTGACAGATGCGCCTGACCTTTGGTAGTGCTGGAATGCTGTGCAACCCCCACTGGCTTTATTTTTCTGTTCTTTTGATCTTGTTTTGAATATGATGTGTTTTTTTCGCTGTTTGTTTTGTGCAGTTTGATTGCAGATATGTTTTTTTGCTGTCAAATTAAACCCCGCTGGTACTGGACCCGTTGCCCTTACAACCAGCCAACAAGAGGGGGGGATTCTTCTTGTGTTGCTTCTCTGTGTTATTTTTCATGCTGGGTTTCAGACAGTTTTCCCCATACAAACCCTTTCATGTGTTAGGGGTTTGATTGGGGAATGTTGACAAATCTCAATTAAATGCTGGCTTTCGGAAGCCTAAGAGACTGTGATTTTTATAAAGGGCCTCATAAACCAATGTGATTTGATCCTAACATGACAATTTGATGCAAAATGTGCGCCGGCCGCGTGGTTTATACATGTCAGCCTGATTCATAAATAACCAAAGATCTTTCACCTTTTAAGAAGCATGTCATAATACGGGGCTTTGGCATTTGATGTGACAGTTAATGAGGGAGGGATGACACTCGCTTTTTTTCAACAACGCTTGTATGCCTTCGAGATTTAAGTGCTTTACACTTAACGTTTACACAATGTAAAACCCGCCGACCAATTTACTGCCTCGTCAAACGTTGACAGAGTGAGAGTGATGGCCCGGCCAGAGCAAAAAGTGGGACGAGGCGGTGAAAGTGCCGTGGCTGATAGACCAGCCTTGTGTCTCCATTTAGGAGTCATCTTCATTCAGGAGGCAGTATGGTACACTAAAGAGTTTGCATTAGCCGCGTAATTCGGGGGAAATAAGCCGCAGATCCAGACCCGGGGCTCAGGGTGTTCAGATAGGGCTCTAAAATCCTCCCGGCTTTGCACTCTAAAGGAATTTGCGGACCGCTGTGGTGATGTTCACGAAGGCGTGGTTGTTGCCCGATGTTTATGCACAGGGATAGTCCATCCATGCAGCCTTCTTTGGTCTTTGCCTCTGGTCGCTTGTCTTGGGTCTGGTGCAAATGGCATTGGATGACTCCTGAATGGGGTGCTAATTTGGAAACACTACATGCACAGAGGGCACACCACCAAGGACACATTGATACACTCTTTTGCGTGTTCTGCAAGCTATTGCAGGTGGTACAGAAACACAGTTTTAGGAGTCATATACTTTTTGTGTTTTCAAAACAATGGATTACTTGCTGCGACTACCGACTACCTTATTGCTGGAAAATGTTCTAAATGAACAAGTATAGCTTTGGGTTATTCCGCATTTTCATTGGAGAAATTGTAGAAATTATTTAAACTCCTCCACTAAAATAAACTACAGTGAACGTCCTGCAACATTTCAAATGATTTGGATTTCTCCAGGGTGTGGATGTGGGCAGAATGCTTCACTGATGTTATAAGCTGCTGCAAAGAGTCCACCTAACAAACAACCAGCAAGAGGTTGTGCGGGCACCGCCATTGTGCCCAAGTGTATGACACTGCTACCAAACAACAGAGTTAAATCCCTGCCCATCTCCCCAGCTGAGAGACCTCAATGGAAGGATCTTCATGATTTACGCGGGCTCATGGTGGATGACACAGGGGACGTGTGTGTGTGTGTGTGACCCAATCATGCTTTAATATTGGGGAGGGATGCCACCAAAGCGGTGTCACTTGAATTCATTGCAGGAGCCACACTGTGATGAATCATAGTGCATTTAGTCTGCTGTGTTCTGTGCAATTATCGCAGAACGCTTGCCTGCAAAGGATCGGTTCACTTGTTCGCGTTTTTAGCAGAGGGGAGGTGCCCAGGCGACGCCACAGCTCACTGCTTGAGTGATTAGAGGAATTGATGTGCACACAGACAATGACACGAGTGATTATGTAGTTAAGCGCATATAAATACATAATCACGGGCCACTGGGATTGTGATTACTGCCTTTGAGGAAGTTTCTATGTTGGGCTATCACAGGAAATGAACGAAAGCAGACTTGTGGATAACGAACGCCAGCAAAATCAGTGCTAACCACAACTTTGAAGTACCATGATACTGTGCGCTGGATGGACTTGGGGACAAAAAAAAATAAAGTGTTAAAGAAAATGATGGGAATAGGGGGAGAGAAAAAAAACGATTTCTCAAAACGCGACTTTAGATGTAGGTCTAACTCGCCGAGTGGCTGGACATGAAAAAAAAAAAACATTTCGAATTTTGTTCAGAAGATTGATCACCCTCACTAGCCCCACCGAGCATCTGCGGGGGAAAGTTCAGTGAAGCTAGAGCGAGGGAGGGGAGGAGAGGAGAGAGGATGGCTGTGCTGCTGGTGAAAAGTCAAAGCAGCATGAAACTATATATGCTTTTAATCAAATGAGGCCTATCGGGCATGTTGTTTGAATACTTCAAGCATAAAACAAGATTTATTTTCTGGGATGCGTTGTTCTTAAGTTTCATCTGAAAATGTTTTTGCTTTGCCCAAAGCAAGAAAATACGCTGTGTGTTGTAACCACCCCCCCCCCGCCCGCCCACAAGACAAAAGGGAGCACATCGCAATCCCTACCCTCCCTAATGTAAAGAAAATATGTAAAATGTTTTAGAGTGGAAATCCTTTTAAATCATACGACATAAAGCCTCGGTTTGCGACTTCATAAAACCGCATCGATCCCGTGGTTTCAGTGAGTATTAAAGCAAAAAGCCAGTGCCGGGGGAAAAAATTGCATTCGCAATTGCACTTCAAGTCAGCATATTCTCACTGTCAGAACTATAATTTTCTGCCCAACAGCTTGGCTCAAGGTTGGCACGTACAGGTTGGTTTCGCAGCAAATTGGCTGCCCTTCCCAATAGGCTGATGCAAGGAGGACCGCAAGAGGAGGATGAACACTTACTAGACTAAACGCTCGCATCCACAGTCTTTGATGGATCACCGCTGTTTTTCGTTTTCTAAAGGGAGAACTGGATCAATTTCATACCTCCAACCCCCATAACTGTTTGCAGCGCAGTAATTGGGTTGTGTGCCGTACATCCTTCATATCTGCCGTATGTTATTCTGGGCTAATCACCCCTAGATGTTATGTTTTACATTAAATATTTATATTGCTTAACTCTACCCTCTACTACTATACTATATATTTGGCCTAAAAATCTTTCACCTTAAATTAATTATCAAAAAAGAATCAGCTATTATCTTAAGTGGCCAAATTAAATAGCAGATTATTCTGCAAAGACAGGACAGATGGGATCCCAATGATTTCATTCTCGGCTAAGGTACTGGAACTGAGGCGATTGCACTGCTATGATCTCCCCTAAAACAAAGTATTGGGAGGGGTCGTGCTAAATTAGCTTTGTGGGATCAGACCGTATGCAATGAAAACACACTTTCCATTCAAACATGTGAATGGGTGCTTCTAGTTTAAAACCCAGAATTGTGTCCTTGATGGAAAAGCTACTTGCTACTATTTTTTAGCTCACATCTAATTTTAAAGTAAATATGGTACACATGCGGTACATTATCATAGCCTTATATAAGAGGTGCATTAAAAATCCAATGCTCAACTCACACTGTACAACTCTCACACTGTATGCATGAACCATGTAACAATTCAAGCTGTGTGGTTGTGGTGTGTGTGTGTGTGTGTGTGTGTGTGTGTGTGTGTGTGTGTGTGTGTGTGTGTGTGTGTGTGTGTGTGTGTGTGTGTGTGTGTGTGTGTGTGTGGGTGAAACATGATGGATCCATCCGGACAGAGAGGTGCCATCACTGTCACATGACATCAGACTCAGGGATGGGATGAGTGGGGGAGGAGGGAGAGAGAGGCGTAGAGAGATAGGGGGGAGGGGGGGGGGGGGGGGGGGGTTGATTACGATATCATACTGTCTTACTATGACACGTGTGTCACGCAGGCATGTCATCATGTGGTCGTGTCAGAAAACTGCAGATTTCGTTCAGTCCAGCTCCGTCCATATAATATATTTCATACAAACAGTATGTAGCTCTATGATCTTTACAGTGCACACAATAAACCCCCCAAAGAATTTAAATCGCTTTTTTTTTTATGTGCTTAGAAAACTCTGAGTTGAGGCAGTCTACCTTAGAGCCAGAGGGATGATGTTCCAGAGTTTAGGGACATTGAGCTAAAGGTAGCTCCACCGTGTGTTTCTGGTTTGGTGTCGACCAGAGAGTCACCAGACCCGAGAGCACTACCAGGGGAGTGCTTCTGCAGGATACCCTCGTTTATTACCTATTTTCTATGTCTGGGAGAAGAACAAATATTAGTCTAGTGGTTAGGACGGTCAACTCCCGGCTGAGAGGTTCTGGGTTTGATCCCCCCCGATGTCAGTCGACGCCTGGCCATTTACCTATTGCTTGCTGACATGAATCTGTAATCACTGCACTGCACTGGACTTTGGATACAAGCGTCACTGCTCACTGACTAAATACTCAGGGTACTCCAAAGTAGAAATGTCTAAGAATAAAAATACAAAAGATGCCTTTGTTTGTTTCATTTAATTAGCGAGTTTGCCGACATGCTTGGTCTGCAATGTGATGGAGCTGTTTGGAGACATCATTTGGAGTTCGGTTGGTAGGTAGCAAAATGAAATTCGCTGTGGACATCCAGCTTTAAACACCGAAAAATGCAGTGAAAAAAACGTTTTTTTACCGACATCTCAGATCTTCTTTAGTGTCTTCAGTAAAAGGCACACCGTATCTTTATCGCCCACGCAGTTGTAGTGCAGAAGGAAGCTATTCGTGTTTCCAGTTGTTGTGACTGATCTACCGAGTTCCACTGACTGAACCACAACACAACTTTTTCTCTTTCTCAAAGGAGATTGAAGAGTTCATTTTTATGAGCAGCATGTGATGGACTCATATTGTTTTGTTGGTCACTCCATTCCCCTAAAGCAATTTAAAAAAAGACTGATGACAGAGGAACAGAGTTTCCTGAGCCCAGCTCTGATACCATTATACCATCCGATCCTGTGATGTCGAGAAGGGACATGAAAGATAATTCAGAGAACCCCACCACACTGCAATAGTACTCATTATGGTATGCAGGGTTGCATTCAAATACATGGTTTTATCCATGTCGGTTCCAATAAACATCTAATCACTAATCACAATTCTGGGTTTTTCTCTTTATATATACAAATTTAGTTGAAGAGCATATTGTTGGTACTTGGTTTTATTGGGAACCGTATGTCCTCTTGGCGTCATTTCAGAAAGGTAGGGAAAGTACTGATTTCCAACCCAAAGTGTGATTTGAGTTCAAACAATCCAGCCCTGTTGTTATATTTTGTTCCAGAACGGTGGATTTCAATCTCTCAAGTTCACTCAAACTGTTGATAGGTTCAGCCTAAAAAGTGCCCGTTCCTGGCAGACTTTAAAAGCCCTCATCAATCACAAAATGAAAATTGAGATTGATTATGGATCTTGGCAGATCTTGCGACAGAGAGAAACAGTGTGCGATTGCTTTTGTTTTACTGCAGAGAGACAAGAGGTAGTTGTGACGATTTAGGATTTATCCACTATGATCTATTTCCTATTGATACCTATAGCCTATAATCATGACAAGTGCAACAGAAACAAGCACGCGGTGATGGTGTTTCAAAGGCAGCAGAGAGGCACATTTGTTGTATTCAATATAAATCAGGCGAAAAAAAGTTAACCAGGAGAATTGGGATTTAGTGGTGAAACGGCAGCACTCACAGGATGTCTCAAGAGTATCATTATTATTTGCGGTGAGGCTGCTCCGCACGCCGACACCTGCTTCATTCGTTTCATAACAATATGAAAACTTCAACGGTAACAGGTTTACACTAACAGAGATGTCAAGGTAAAAAGTATAATTGGGACAAAACTTCCATTTACCTGTCCCACCTTCCTTCAAACTCACAAAAAGCATGCACTTAGTTTTCAGGAGCCTCTCGCCTGCCTCTTCTCAGACAACTCCAGAGCGATTAGTACGCACCTTGGGAGCAAAAGGTGGCTGACCTTTAAGATTTGTAGATCAATATGAAATTAACCCCAATTAACAACCAGTTGCATAGCAGTTAATTGTGCACAGAGCTCAGACAGGGCACAACAAGTGTACCAAAGAAAAGCCTGACGCCATCTGCAGTCTAGCCTTGATCTCAGTGGGCACTGACCTCCAGCGGTTCTAAACAGAGAGAGAGAGAGAGAGAGAGAGAGAGAGAGAGAGAGAGAGAGAGAGAGAGAGAGAGAGAGAGAGAGAGAGAGAGAGAGAGAGAGAGAGAGAGGACTTACACTCAAACAGCACGCAAGTGGCAAATTTTACCGCCAGTTCATCTGTTGCCACTTGTTCATATCCAGGGGGCCATTTATTAAGTCTCTCTCTCTCTCTCTCTCTCTCTCTCTCTCTCTCTCTCTCTCTCTCTCTCTCTCTCTCTCTCTCTCTCAACAGCAACCACCCGGGGCTGCTGATTGAAGAGAATTTGAACAAGGGAAGAAGGTTGGGAACCCTTATATGAGAGTCAAGTACAGAGCAAGAGTAATAGAACGGTAATGGCTTCATATGCCTTTTATGCTCATCCCTAGATTTCCTGTGGCTTGATGAGCAACCAAAGCTATAAAAGGAAATGATTGTCCCAGTGTAACACATCTGGATTATTTAGCAAAACATTTTTTTTAAGACAGCATATTATTGTAGTCATGTCACATCTTCAAATTTGTGTACCCCGGGTTTATGATAAGGGGGCAATGAAGTCTTTGTCGTTAACTTTATAGCTCTTTGTGTGTGAGTGTGTGGAGTAAGGCGTTGGCTAAGACTACGACATGCTCAGTTTCCTAACACCATTACTCTCATTCACAATGAATACCTCACGTCACTCTAATCCCATAATGTCGCCCATTAAACGCTGTCCATTCCACATGCTCCTTCATCCAAACTGGACTGGACATTAATGGAAATGTTCCTTTTGCCATAAGAAACCAATTTCGAACTCGGCGAGCATTGTACATTTATAGCTTTTTTTAATTATACTGGCCCATATGTGTTAATGCATTTCTATTAACAGATAAAATATCATCCCAAACAGGTATCACCTGCCAGCATGTGCAGTTGTGCTGAATATTAGATATCGCTTTAAGTTACTTGATCCTATTAGCAATAAACCGACATTTTGAGCGAAATCTTTTAAGCCGCACTTCTTCAATCAATTCATTCAATCTTCGCATTTGAGATACGGCAGAAATAAAAAAGAGCAAAGGCTCTCTAGGGAGCACAGGGCTTTTATTTTCTTGGCCCCTTGTCCTGCTTACTCATTGCAGCCGATTCACCCAGCCGGCACACTGTCAGAGTTGAAAGAACCGAACAGCCCCTCTTCCAGACAGCCTTCACTGGGCCAAAGTACGGCACACACAGAAAAAGAAAACGCCACTACAGAAAAACCCAGGCAGCGGATTTAAGCTCTAATGGTTTGTCCTTCTTGACAGACCAGGGCACTGTGTCGCATGAGGGCCGCAACGGCCCCGGCAGAGACTCTAGGTGAGGGAGACAGGAGGTCTTTGGGGTTAGTCCCATGCTCCGGTCAGCCACTCACTGGCGTAAATAAGGCGATGAAAGGTTATTTGAAGGAAAAACAGAGGAGGCTTGCACGGCGCAACCGGCCTTGACATTGGAGCGCTTCCCTTTCGCTCCTAATCACTTTCAGAGAAACCTGCTCAACCTCTGGGAATTCTTCCGGTGGTTCTCACAGGAAAGAGCGAATGGAAAGAAAAAGAAGGGGGAAAGCTTGGGCTTCTCACATGCGCTTCCATTGACCACTGAAGTGCACAAAATCTGGGGTGACATTGTTTTTTTCAAACAGCAAGAAGAAAGCAGCATGGCTTATTAACGTGCTAACATCATGTGCTTCCCTGCACAGCACACCAAGCAGGTATCAGTGCACATATTTCCCTCTGCTAGCCGTCGAGGTACGGTGAAGGGAGGGGGGGGGGGGGGATGAGAGACACTGTCACAACAGAAACAAATGATGAATCATTTTTATTTCATTACATCTGCGGTAGGCTTTCGCCTGAAAGGCTATTCTCTCCGGAGGCCGGTTTCTGTTCCATTTGATTAACAATTTAATGGGGGACAAACAGGGGCCCCCACCGCACGGCCCTGCTAATTGGAGACGAAGCCGGGAGGAATAGCCTTCTCCTTGGCCTCCCGAGTCGACCACACTTCACTGCTGCCGAGTCCCCCCCCCACCGCCTCCCCCCCACCAACCCCCATTCCCCCCTCCACCCCCATCCTGCCCCCCGCCCATCCCTCCCCTACACAGTGTGATTCCACAAGAAGCCATGTCAACTTCCATTAGCCATCAGGTGTCATGCTGCAATGCACCGCACGCCTGGCCAACCCCATGCCACATTTGGGGCCTCTTAGAAACTAATTGACAGTCTTGGGTCTAATTCTCTGTGGTGTGCTGTAGCTTTCCCAACGATGCCGCTAGCCGGAGTGATTCAAAGCGATAGCCTGAGCGTTATATGGCGATAGCATAAGAAACCCCCTCCCCCCTCTAAAAAATGAAAACGACCGGGCTTCAGCAACCAGACTGCATGGCCCCTCTGTTTATTTGGTGACCGCTATTTCCTCTCACTTTTTTGAAAGTAGAAAACACATTTGTTCATTAAAATATTTGTAGTACCAATGCCTGTTCATTGTAATGCCCCCTAGCCTTCGCCTTAAACCAGGGATATAACAGCAATACATCAGTTGCAAATGGTAAATCATCGGAGACTAAAGCTGAATGGAAAGTTTGTTCAAAATGCTGTGAAGAAAATACTCACAAATTGGCATTCATAGAACGTGTGCAGCTGAACTGGCAAATACAGAAATGTTATATGTTGCTCAGCATTGGGGAACATTACATTTAAAATGAACTAATTACAGATGGAAATTTCAGACCTAGAGGCACAGGGGAACTTTACTTTTGAAATGAACCAATTACAGAACGAAATATTGTCATTTTAAAAGACAATATAAATGAGCCGATATAAAGGAAAGAAGCCTCTTTCTGATGAAAGTTTATCGGCCCCCACCAAGTGGGCTTTGAGACAGGGGCCCGCTTCAAGGTATTGTGTACATTAGTGTTTAGTGGTGGCCGGATCTCTTATTAATGTAATCTGCAAAGGGGAACTCAACACGGCAAACACCCGGATTGGTAGCGTTCAGCGGGCAGAAGTACAGCATCAAGTTGCCACTCCTCGTGGTTTATCATTGAAACTTCAAATGTGCAGGATGTGGTCATCCATCAAAGCCTTTTTCATGCCGTCACGTCCTCACCTGAGGTCGATCAGGTCTAGAGCTTACAAGAACAGAGCCCAGACAATCATTAAATAGATTTTGAAGTTTTTTTGTTATTTTTGGAAGGGAACTGCAATGACACCTTCCATTTCAGCCAGACAGTTCAGCTGTATCACACACCAATGAAACCTTCCTACCATAGAGTTATTTCTACGGTTAAAATATAAGCACTTTGGAAACATAATTTGTACAATATATTGGTAGCCTCGTTCAAAAATGCTTTTGACTGATTATGTTCATGTACAAATCCAAGAATTGCTTTTTTGCTAGAATATATTAATAAAAAGAAAATCCCATGGTATCAAAGGAAATATTAAAAACTGTTCTCGCTCCTGCAGTCTTTATCAACAAGGCCGAACCAATGTGTGATTTCCAACAGATCTGTCAAATCAATGACTTTCTAGCTAATGAAAATGGTAATTTGTAAACACTGGCAAACATCCCCGGCTCAACAAAATAGCCATCGCTACGCTAGTGTGAAGAGCATGTGATGGGCCTACCAGTAAAAATCAAGTTTACAGTGAATTAATGAGCGCTAAGGCTATGTGCAATGTCCATCCCCTTGTGTGCTCATCTTGGTAACAAAACCCCTTATCTAGCAGATAAGCAGCAACTGATATCCCTTAACAAGGCCACAGCAGCAGCCAGAGCCAAATCACCTGCCAGTCAATAATGAGCAAGCTAAATGTCTCCTCCTCAGCCAGTGCCATCCTTAGACGCCTCGCTCCTGTCACAAAGTGGCAACGCTTGTTGTCCTTGGTTCACATTAACAAGCCTATCATCCCCATCTCAAAAAGAGTTGCTATGCAATATGCATCCTTCACTCGTGAATGCGGTTGCTTTCCACCCTTTCCTCCCCCCCCCCCAACCCCCACCCCCCCCCCCCTTCCCCCTCCCCTATTCATCCCTCAAGACCAGCGTTCGGAATTAACATCTTTAGCTGAGGGCATGCCTGATCAGAACAGGACCCCCAGCTGGGCTGCCACTTACACGGACTCTGCTTTTTCCACTCTTGATTTTTTTCCACTCTTACACATGGCTTCCCTGCAAGAACCAAGCTACAAACGATTTTAGGAAAAACATGCTAGCATTTGACTTCTGGCTATATGGGATTGATTTGTTGGTGGTTGCGGATTAGTTTCAACCGCTAATCTCATCGACCTACAATGCTAAAGATTACAGCAGAGGATGACTTAGTTGTTGCTTTATTCAAGAACTACGCAGACACACTCATGCACAAACACCCACACATGCACGCATGCAGAGACAAACAGACACAAACATAATCAAGTAGTTACCAGTGTTCTGGATATGTTGTGAAAAACATCCAGAGATCAAATCGGTGTATGCACACTTTGAATTTCCATGCCATTAAATATGTATGAATATTAATGCTTGATGGGTGGCAGGCTGGGATGTGTTACAATGTTGTCTCACAGAGTGCTGGACATGCTTTCTGGTTTCAGTCTGCCTCTGTTTGTTCTCAAATTGAGAACAAACCCATTGAGAATCTCAATGTGGTGTTCTGTGTTCCCAGTGTTTACCTTCCGTGAAGAAGAGAATAAATAAAATTGTCACCAAGATTCAAAGATATGGTTTTAGTTTCAGGCCCCAGTTTGCTAATGTTGTTATGATACGCTGTGCTACACTATACGCTACGGTCTTGATCATTTGAAGATATGATTAGAAACAAGTCATGTTGGAAATTCAGCTGATAATAAATGGGATGTTGGAAATATTCATAAAACGTCATTGAAGTGCTGATCTGAATGCCGGCCACCAAAGCATGCAGTCAAACCTTTAATCCAAACTGGATTTAAGGGCACTGAAGACTCAAATTAATTACACGCTCAGGTAACACCTTCAGCAGGTAGATTATAGTGTACTTTAACATTTAAGATTAACAATGCCAGAGCATTAAAGCAGCAAATTAATTAGAAAACGCTTTAAATATATTGTCAATGTCAACTCATGTTGATAACAAGACATACATGTTTTGCAAATTACTTTTTCTCTATGGCTGCAGTTTCAAGCAAATCATGAATTAAAGTCATGTCTGACTAAAGCACTTAAAACCAGCCCATATTATGACCTGCTTCTCTCCTGGCCCAATCCTCAGAACCAGTTACCTCACTACCACTTCTGCAGTGCAGTGTCCCGTCTTCCCCTATCTAGTTCTGAGATCTCTAGAGGGCCGCCTACAACAATTCCGCTTGGAATTGGAGGAAAATAAACCAGAACAAGCGAGATAACAGCAATCAGGATGTTGCACTCACCTCTGTTACCCCACTGCTTTGTGATGCAACTGTCATACAAGATAAGTTGAACATTGAAATTGTGTGCGTGCATGTGTGCGGGTGTGTATCCGTGAGAGTGTGTGTTTGATTTGTGAGTGTGTTTGTATGTGTGTGTGTGTCTGTAAACATACACAGGTAATCACATATGTCAGTGAGGTAAACATAAAGGTGAGCCTTGCTATCCTTAAACTCTTAACCATGTCCAGCGCTGCCTTGGATAGAGACTTGACAAGAATCTACCAAGGATCATTAAAAAAAAAGAATGCGCCTGATGGCACACTAGTCCACAGGGTATACAGGCGCCATGCAGAACTAGAGACATCCATTTGAGGTGTACGCTGTGTAAGCCCTACAGTGCGTTGGTTTCACATGGTTGAGTGCCCATTGGAAATCGACGTATGTCCTTCTTTTGTGTTTGCCTTGCTTTACTGAGTACATTTGATGATGTACATCATGCCTTTTCAGATGTATTTTGGGAAATGATATCGGTGCCTAGTACACTGAGACAAAAGAGGAAGACAAAAAGCATGAGCCCCGAACCGCACATTGCTGACGTGATCGTTGAAGTGACGTGGAAGGATTACTGTGGGGAGAACCCTCTGCCATCTCGGTAGGAGGAGGGAGGGTTGTAGACAGACTAAGCACTTGTTCTTTGAGCTTATATAAGTCATTAACAAATGAAAAATTGTGTTTTAATTATATTTTAAGAGCAGAAGGAAAAAAAGAGCAATGTAGTATTTTGGTTTGAGGAACGGATTATGTTCACATTAGGCGTCATGTCATGAAACTGTTTGTGCACATGTGTCCAAAAGATTATCCCCAAGACGGTTTTAGCCATTTGTTTCAATGCCAAAATAAATATGACAAACAAATTGAAGGAAAGAAAAGGAATCTAAAAGTCAAGCAGTATCCTGCAGTATTTATGTATTTCTTTCAACGACTTAAATGTGTAGATTAAAAGGATACAATAGACACGTGGATTGCGCTGAACTAAGCACTGGCAGGGTTCTTTGACATGTTTAATGTGCATTACAACAACAATGACGGAAGACCAGAACACCAAAAGGTAAATGTTTAATCACTCTGTGCTATTCTGACGATACTTAGAAGCAGCTAATGTGCATTGTTGCGTTTGTCTGTTTCCTTGGGGATGGCAGCGATGAGAAACCCAAGATGTGTTCTTTAGTTGAAATAATCATAAGTTTCAGCTAGTTTGATTCAGCAGCTAGACTGGCGGAAAAAAAGACTGACAGCGATATGGGTCACATTTATCGTTGCACACAGAGGCATATCAGTGCTTTATTCAACCCTGAGGGGAACTTCGGAAAAAACCCAGGCATGCCATGTTAGCCTGTACAGGCCGGTGTGTTTTCCTTTGGAAAATAACGGTTGAAAATAATGAAAAAGAGCCAACCCAAAGGTAGATGTGGATTGCGTAAGCAGGACTCCCAGGGACAGCCTTCGTTCACAGGCTGTTCCCATCATTCCAGACCTTTTCATTAGAAGCCCTTACATAAAAGAGGCATCACAATGGTGTGTGTGTGTGTGTGTGTGTGTGTGTGTGTGTGTGTGTGTGTGTGTGTGTGTGTGTGTGTGTGTGTGTGTGTGTGTGTGTGTGTGTGTGTGTGTGTGTGTCTTAGTGTGTGGGAGTGCCTTTGTTAAACAAAATGGCCTCCAGAGTCCATTAACCAATCCAATCACAGGGATTCAAGAAGCCGAACACAGAAAAAACATTGCATTGCTCTTTCAGCCACAACATTAGTTTTTTGTGCACCGGAGTGTAGGTGAAACATCTTTACATTCAGCGAAGAGCATCGCTCCAAGCCATAGCTGTGGTTTAGTGTTCTTCCCTCAATTAGATCATTTTCAGGCACTTGCGGTGCAAGTGCCTGAAAATGGCACTTGCCATTTTTTTATGACATGAAGACGCTGCATCCTGTTTAATATTTACAAGTGGGCAACGGGTGATAAATCAGAAAACTCATCCACCTGCTATATTCCATCCAAAAATAAATAATATTGAAACTATTCTGCTTGTGTTTATATAGTTCTTATTCAATTTAACCTCTTATTCTCTGCATACGCAAGGAAAAACGTTGCCGGTTTGGAGATAGTGTTCTGAGTCCTCAGGGAAACCAGATATAGTGCTTACATCTTCATATTGTAAGGGGACTGGCATGCTTCCACATCAGCGATTACATTTTCCGATAGCTGCTGGAGGCCCATGTTAACTTTTGGTGATGGGAGCCCTATTTGGTCCGCTGCAGCCAAAACACAAACTAACGCACCCCACCAGAGCGGCTGGGACAATAAACATACAACACTGAATGTGAACAAACCGCAGACCATTTGCCGTTTTTTCTTTCTTTCTATTTCTATTGCACCTGCTCCTGTATTGTATACAGTCCTGCAGCGTGTGCTAGCCAAACTGCAAATGTGAAGCACCTACTCTAGCTCCATTCGTTTTTTCCGAATAGGTGAGGGCTTTGTTATGAGCGTCTGGGAACAGTGTTGCAGGCTGCGGGCCGCTATCTGGTGCAGAGCAGGAGGCAAAATGTGAGCTATTACCAATCCAACACAGCCTCCCTAGGCCTTTGAGCAGTCAAGTATCCTCACCTCCAAGACAGCTGACACTTGGCAACCGGTGCAAACCCAGCATTTCCCACAAGGTTGCGACCGCAAATGGCCACAATTACAGCCATTACATTGCACCAATTAATAGATTCATGTCAGACGTTTGCAAATGACAAAGTTCTCCTTTTTGGTGCTCTGGCTTTACTGCTGGAGCTCGGTGGTATTTCCATTTCACTCTCAGTTTTTTCCTCCTCATGACAGCAAAGGCCCCATTAGTCTTTGTTACCCATGCAGCAAAAAATGAGGCCAATGAGGATTTTGCACCAGGCTTGTCAGGGAAACAGCAATGTCTGGTTGATAGAGGAACTTATTTAATTATTGTCCTTCCATTGGGAGTGGACCAACGGCTGATGCATGCGACAACAGCGTATATTTTCAGCTGACACATCCAGCTGTGGCCAATCTCTTTCAGCAACGGGTTAGGGTAATTGAGCCTTTCTGAAGGAATCACGTCAGTGTTGTCGGGAGGATAACATTAGCTCTACTATAGTAAATGGCCTTTTATCCAAATTGCCTCGCACAATATACTGTGCATTGATATGATATCACAAAAAGAACACTGTTTGTTGCAGCTTCAGAAAGTGGGCCTACAACACAAAGGTTTTTTGACAGAGGATCGAACTACCTCCACAGGTCTCTGGGTTCGAGCCCAGCAGAGTTTTATTGCTCTGCATGTGTTCATATGCTCAGATTACCTCCAACACCAAAACCCATGAATATTGGATGTTAAATTAATACTACAGCCTGACCTAAGCCCTGGCATTAGACCCTTATTCTGACTCATTGCCACTGCACTCAGGCAACCCAATACTCTAATTTCAAAATGGAAACATACATTACTTCGTCATAATTTATATTACTAAAACGAAGGCAAAAATAATTATATATAGTTTGTCAAATTAATTGTTGTTGGACAGTACAAGCCAAAAACTGGAGGCCAATGGTTCAGTTCATCTGTCAACAAGTGTTTTGTTTTCCACTCAACTATTGATGAGGAGCCCTTGGGCAAGGCATTCGAACTTCTACAGCGAAACTGGAACAGGGCCAATTCTTCTAAGTCAGTACTTGTGTCATGCCTCTCCCACACACACACACACACACACATGCACAACCCCTGTGTGCTAATATATCAAAAGGCATAGAAGGGCCATATACTGTGTTATGAATTTATTAGTTTTTTTGTCTGGTTTTTGTGTGGGCGGAGGTTCCTATCTATTATTACAACACCATTACAGTAGCAGCTCATCACATCCACTCTCGATTCCCTTGGTACATTTGAGTCATGTTTTAATGGCTGTTAGGGGTTGGCAGTGCCCTCGTCGTTTGAGAAGCAGGCAATCTGTAATTGGAAAAGTACCTTGTTCGGTCTACGAGAATAGCCTGCTCTGAGGGTATTGCAGAGAAGTATTTTTTTCCTTTCCTTGCAAACGCAACTTCAGAAACAGCCAATAGAAATACAATCCATGTTTGAAGTGAGCCAGTGCCTGCTTTGGGCAGATTTTCACAGATAACAAAAAAAGCCTTACCATCCAAAATATAGATCTGTACACTGGAATATTCTACCTCACCTGAAGTGAAAATGCTAGGCTATCTTGGGATAAATCATGATAATTTCCATCACTACCATCACCTTACATTACCAATAGAACTAGAAGCTTTGGGTGTGAAACTGGCATAATCTGCATTTACATGTCAAATATAATGAACGGTAGGTGTTACACAAAAATCTGTTTTGCTCCTACTATGAGCTGGGTATAAAGTGTCACAATGGCCGTTCCCAGACATTCAGACCCCTTCATTCTCTAGGGATGAAATTATATGCATTATTTAGTATCAATCGGTTGGCAAATATAATGTCTTTAAGGCATTGGTCATTTTTGTCTCTAAACACTGACTTTTGTTATGTATGCAATGACGCACAGCACTGAACTATCAACATCTTTGAACATAACTTGAGGCACATTCTCTTTGAGCAATCTCCTTATCCATTTAGCAGAACTAGGCAATTGTCTAGAGTAGCACTTTGGCAAAGACGCCAAAATGTACATCTCAAATTATTCTCCATCCTTGGTCACCCGCTCCACGGATCAGAATCCACTGAAATCTAAAATTCTCAAATAAATACTGACTTAAAGTACTTTACGTGAACAGCCCAGAAGCTAACTGTTGACTCCGCCCCCAAACGTCTCCTTTGATGCCACTGTTATCAGTGCTGTTTACCTGCTTCCTACCATGATAACGTTGTCAGTACAAAAGGAGAATGTGATCTCACACTGCACTCACGGTGCTATGTTGTGGTTAAGGAATCGGGGCACAGGTGAAGCCCTGAAGCAGGTGTTTGAAAACCATCCTGCACTATCTGCATGCCACCAAACCTCAAAGGCATATATTCGCTGTTTGACCTAGCACCTCCATCAACACATCACAGCCTCCAACCTGTACCTTTACCCATGGCTGATGTGACTTACAGCCACGAGAAGCTGTCAAGGGACTCATATCCTGGGACAAGGATGAAAGACAAACCTCTGGTCCCCGCCGCAGTTAATTACATCGCAGTTGGCCTGCTTGCTGTAATTATTTCTACGCAGGCCCGTGCTGCCCAGGCTTAATTTGCAGTGGAGACGTGGCTGTGTGGTGGCCCCTCTGGTAGCCCTTGCGTATACTAACCCCACAACTTGTCCATGGGCTGACTGGCTGGAACAAAACAAAACAAAATGTCTTGCCGTCTGGAAGGACGTCCCTGCGTCTTCTAAATGACCGAGTTAACAGAGGAGGCTGGGCGCATGGTTCTCATAAAGGCCATGCCATCACTGTCGCGCCATAACAAAATGTGGCCAGGAGGGATGAGTCATGCGACCGGATTGTGTGTGTGCATGCGTGTATGTGTGAGGGGGAGCACTGTGTGTAAATATGCAAATGCAATGCAAAATGCGATAAAGGGTTGATTAGTTCATTGCGCTGTTTTTTTATACGCCTCACACCAACGCAGCAAAGATGCTCTTCGCGGATGTCTGGTTCATTTATTGCCAGTTATGTCTTGCTTTACACGTTCTGTAAATGTCACTCAAAAGTCCATACACTTCAAGCGGTCGAAGATAGCAGTTAAAAAAAAGAGAAGAGACAAATGGAAACAACACAACGACCACTCAAAAGCCCATCCAACTAAAGTCCCTCATGAAAAAGTGTGTACTTGCGAGCGTTGATTCGTACGTTTGTGTGTGTGTGTGTGTGCGTGCGTAATCACTGTCTGCAGTGGTCTTCTGAGGACGCAGTCTTTGTTACCCTCCATTTACAAGAACAATTCAGATCCTTAACTTTCCGCCCCACATTACAAAACAAGCCAAGAAAATGTGTTCTCTTTCTAGTGCCAGTGCCACTGAACATTTCTGTAATAAGAAATACTGGCCATAGCCAGCCCCATACACAGGCCATCAGAAAATAGCCCTCTCTCTTTGGGAGTGTGCTGATTGTGAATTAATTGTTTTCTCTAGAATGAAAGTGCTGCTGCTGCCGTTATGGTTGGGTTATGTGGCTATACTTTAACCTCCCCATGTCTACAAATAAAATGTTGTTGTGAATGTTGTGAAAACAGAAAAATGTTAATTAGAAGTGGCAGGGAAATGGCATATATCTAGTTGTTCGTTTTAGCAAATCAGCCATTCAACATTAATGTTTGTCTATTCAGACTATAGACATAATATTATTAGGAGAAATTTAGCACATCTCTTACACAACTATTTTCTATGAGCAGTTCCTAAGTACTGGAAGCACAACAAGTGGTATCAAAAGTAAGTACTTACATACAAACTGTGACCTTTCAATTAAATACAAACATGAACTCCCTCCTAAATGCTTTTTATCTCTAATGGGTTAGGCTAAAAGGGTTGATGGTCCAGTTATAGTGTCGCCCTCATAGTTATATTTCACTGCTCTTAGGCAAAGGCATAATGTTGCCTTTAATTAAAACTATCTAGTGTGCACATATACAGAATGTAGTGCAGTAAAACATTCTCAGGAAACACAGTTGGGTAAAGTCTGTCGAAAGTGGCAAAAATGGCACAAAATTCAAATTATTTCCTATTTTTAATATTATGCTCAGTTCAATAGTTATCCTACCAAAACAGTCGCACTTAGTTTTGATGTCTGCGCACAAGAAAAACCTCCCCTGCATCTCAGTTTCAAAGTCTTCCGCCCTTCTATCACGGAATGATCTGTTGGATGAAAAAGTGACTGATGCGCGCTGCTGTTTGTTGATGAGCATCCGATAAAGCCATGGGTTCTAGATGAAAGGGCGGGGGACACCTGAAAGGCGAATAGGGTCAGAAACCCAGTGTTGATGAGGATGAATCAATACCGTGTGATGCCACTGTGCGGCAAGGAATGATCACTTCATGTCTCATTGCACACATACAGACAGACACACACACAAACACACACACACATACACACACACACACACACACACAACCACACACATGCATATACAACACATGGCCCTAGACAAACACACGCATCCCGATTGCATTTACACATGCAGTAGCCTGCCCAGAAACACAGACGGTGCCTAATGAGCCAAACAAATTGTCAATTCCCACCCCTCAAGTTCCCCCCCTCCCTCCCTCACACACACACACACACACACACACACACACACACACACACACACACACACACACACACACACACACACACACACACACACACACACACACACACACACACACACACACACACTCACATACACAAACACCACCAACCCCTAAAGGTCCTTCTCACACACACAGTCACATAGCACGTATACCCATACAGGCTCAAACACACACAAAAAAGACACACACACCTACACACACACACACAGAACACCAACTCTCTGAAGTCACTGTCCCTCTTGCACACATGCGCACGCACACACACACACACACACCCACACACACACCCACACACACACACACACACACACACACACACACACACACATACACACAACCAGACCTCAGAGGTCTGGTTGTGAGCTCTCCCACTTGCTAGCACACACCCATACACACAAAAACACACACTTTGCATGCTCTCACACACTCACAAGCACGAGTGGTTGTTTGGATGGGATGCCGATAGCTGCTTTAAAGAAACAACTGCAGAGGTCGCACCCGGGTCCCGTATTCTGACTCGGCCCAGCGATGCCGAACACCGCCACAGCCCATCGGCTAGCTCACAGTAATAGATATTGGACAGACAGCCTACCCTAATGACGGTGGCAATATGCTTGTGTGCGCGTGTGTTTGTGTGCGAGTTTGTGTGAGTGTGCGTGTTCATTCATGTGTATGCGAGTCTGTGTGCGTCTGCATGCGTGTGTGCATGCGTGTGCGGGTGTCTGTATTTGTCTGCGGGTTTGTGTGAGTGATCATGTGTGTGTGTTCTTGTGTGTGCATGCACGTGTGAGTGTCTGTGTTTGTGCGTTCAAAGAAGAGAACAAAGAATATCAGTGCACAATACCAAAAAAAAGAAAAAGGAAATGCTCCACAGCTATGGAGTGCGCGGAGCATGAAACACATCCACCGTGGGGATGTGACCACATCGGTATTAACAAGACAAACATCTGACTAAATTAGCATTCATAAATCATGTCGCCTCTCCATACGGGGACGGGGGGAGGTGTGCACACTGCGACATAAAGGAGCCGCTAATGAAGGTGGAGGGAAGTCTACTGGGGGTGGTGCAGCCGAGGGGGAGGGAGGGAGAGAGGGAGGGAGGGGGCAGCTGTCCCTAAAACTTCCTGAAAGTATGCCAACTCCCGTGGCACGTCTTGCCCGTTGGCTGTGGTTCATCTCTCTCCCAGGATGCAGGCAACACGACTCCCCGGTCGATGCGTATGGATCCTATTACGCTGCATCACGCCGATTGCGTTGAATGGGCTGGTTGTGGACCGAAAAGGGTCCGTAGAAACCCGAAGCCTGCGGTCACCCATGAAAGCTCTGTCTTTTCTTCCGTCCATCCGAAAGAGAAGTCAAACGGAAGTGGTTCACATTTGTTATCGTGTATTGATCTTTTTTCTTTCGTTCACGTACTGTAACAGCGGTGGTAACGTTACAGACGGCTTTGAGAGTCATGATGACAGAGATCCTGGCAAGCAATTTCTTTAACAAGCAACATTTGGGTTTGGCGACGTCTTGTTCCAGTCAACGTCCTTGACAAGCTACAACTAGACTACCAGGACAAGGCACCAGAGTAGCAGTTATTCGTAGGAATGGACCTCGGTCCATCGAAGCAATCAGGGTGACTTTGCTTTGTGCTACATGGCGGGTGGAATCAGACCTTCTTGCAAATCAAATAATAGACTGATCAACAAAGCCCTAGCCTGGCTGCCTTCAAGAACGCTCAAGGAGGAGGTGGAAGGCATCAGGGTCCCACGCTTTAACTGCAGCTCAGCAATCCCTCCTTCAGATTGAGTCGTAAGACAGCGCGGGTGTGTGAAGAAATAAAAGTAATAATATTATATTCAAATTGTTGTTGTCGCTGACACCAATCAAGACGATTGAAGATCCTCTAGGTCATTGGGGGAAAGCAAAACAACAAACGGCGACGTAATATATGCGGATCGGATCCATACTCTGGCTTCTCAATACAGGGGTGGTGTTGGTGCTGCGGGTGGTGGATAGGGGGGCATTAGGCGTAGCTGTGGCGCCTTCTTTTTTTTTACTGACTTCGCCAGCATGTTCCTGTTTTAATGAGGAGGCAGCCAGCGAACACAGGCGTGACGGAAGCCCCACTCTGAGCACAGCTGTCTGTCAGAGAGGGACAATCAATAGATACATGGCACACATCCCCTTCTAATGGAACTCTGCCAGGCCCTGGTTCTGTGCATGTGTGTTTGTGTGTGTGTGTGTGTGTGTGTGCATGAGGGCGTAGGTGTGAGACTGTGTCTATGTGTGTGTGTTATTTGGTCGTTACTTGGGCTGGGCATGTGAGTATGCTTTTGGGTCTTTATTTGTGCACACGGGATTGTTGTTTGCCTGGGACTTGGATTGTCATATAACAGTGTGTGTGTGTGTGTGTGTGTGTGTGTGTGTGTGTGTGTGTGTGTGTGTGTGTGTGTGTGTGTGTGTGTGTGTGTGTGTGTGTGTGTGTGTGTGTGTGTGTGTGTGTGTGTGTGTGTGTGTGTTTGTGTGTGTGTGTGTGTGTGTGTTCTGTGGCCATGGCTGTGCATATCCTTTTATGTTTTATATCCGTGTGCATGCGTCATTGTCATTTTCCTCTAGCTGAGGTTTTGATATTGTGTGTGTGTGTGTGTGTGCACACGTGTGTGTGTGTGTGTATCCCTCATGTCCTGTGTAATGAGGGATGCTACATCGCTACGGTAACAGGGTTGGTCTGCTGTGATTTGACTGCTGCAGGATGGATAGCAGGAAGTACAAGGTCACAGCAACATCTGGCCCTCATATTTGGGGGTTTAGGGAGGTTGTGGGAATTCCTTGTCAGTGGGAATTATTATGAATATAAACAGAAAAGATAACGGATCGGTTAACAACCAAGTTGTCTCATTGGATTGAGAGTCTCATCTGGTAAAACCAGCATAATTCTGAGGATGATCTCTCTTGAATGCATGAAATTAAAACTAAGTAGAAGTAGTCTGCCTTGGTTAGGGTGTCAATTGATCCCCAGCTGTACAGCATGAGGACTCAAACACGCAGCCTCTGAATGAGATCCAAGCAGACGGCCGTGTCCTCTAAGTCCTCACCAAGGAGGTTAATTCCCTACATTTACACAGTTCATGAACATCTGTCTGCAGCAAGTGATGCTAATGTTCTGGAAGTGAACAAAAAAAGAAAACCTTGCTAATGAGCGCCTTCGGAGAGCAGAGCTGCGAGGCTCCACCGCCACCACCATCGCCACGGAGAGAGACGTCAGGCGACCAAAACAACAGAAGTTCGCAGGGCGGAGTTCGCCAACACACGTCGTACGCGCAGTTTGTGCGACAACTTGTGCGTGTCACTTCGGCTCCCGACTGAAGCCTCGGCTCTGGAGTGAGCGTGCCTGCTCGCGGCGAGAAGAGAGGAGGAATTATTCAGTGTTGCTCCCCTCAGTCTTCTCATTGTTATGTGCATCATCGGCCGGGGCGCCGGCACCTGTGTATCCTTGGAGAACATCACTCCGAGTTTCCTTTGTGTCAGCGGATAATTAAACGCAATCACAGGAGTCCGCAGGTGTGCGGCCCCTCATCACCGCTCACGCCGGGCTGCTGGAGGCTGTCACGGTAAGCAGGCGGCGGCAGCGGCAGCCAGCGGAGGCCATTCGATATATGCTAATGGAGGTGCGTTGGAAAAGCTAATGCAGCCGCGCTACCGCCACCAAACACCCCCCCCCCTCCCAACTCCACCACCTCCACCTCCCACTCCCCTCCTCTTTCTCCTGCCACATTTTATTCCACTTATTCTTTTCCCCCCGGAGACAACAACGCATGAGTTGATGAGCAGAAGACAACTGCTGGAGAGGCTTCGGAGAGGGAGCAGGGGGGGGGGGGGGGGGGCATGAGAGACAGAGGATGAATACCAAAAAAATAAAAAGGAGACGAGAGGGAGAAAAAGGTTTCGGTGGGAGAAAAAGGTTTCTCCTTGCTCGCCGGTCCAAGCCTAACAGCTCTTTTCTGTGTCTTTTGTCTCAGCGTTAATCTGCATTCCGGAAAGATGCTCCGGTGGAGTGCATCTAATGCAAATGAGCATGTGGTAGACATACACACACACAGATGCACACACTGACACACACATACATTCACACACATAGACATCCAGGAAAACAAACAGATCTACACACAGACAAACACACAGGGACCCTCTGCTGTGTTGCATTTGTTATTTTTTGTGTTTGCGATGGAAAAGTAGCCTCATATTGTGGGACTGTTCATTTTGTCCGCATCACTGGGCTTTTTCATTGACAGTGTGTGTTTTCCCGCTCCCTATTTCTCTCTGAGTTTAAGGAGAACTGTGTGTCTGTGTGTTAGTGGGGGGGGGGGGGGTGGAAAGAAACACATCAGAAATGGTAAAAAC
Source organism: Gadus chalcogrammus (assembly GCF_026213295.1). Taxonomy (NCBI): domain Eukaryota; kingdom Metazoa; phylum Chordata; class Actinopteri; order Gadiformes; family Gadidae; genus Gadus; species Gadus chalcogrammus. Next base: position 23,828,671 of record NC_079418.1, on the reverse strand, counting down.
TGAAATTCAGAAGAAGTATCAACAGCACCTCTGTTCTGCCTAATGATGTTTGAAATAAAGTCTGGTGTACTGGAAATTGTAGGAAGAAACCAAAATGTATCTTGTGGGCTCAGACAAGCAGTTGAACCTGACGATAATCATGCAAACAGCATATGTAAAATACCTACCTCGAACACCATCATTCTGTTCCTCCTTCAGCTCCATTCTTTGTTACGGTTTTTAAGTTTTAGAATATACGGGAAAAAAAGGTCTTTCCCGCATAGGTGGCAATCTGAAGTGAAAAATCAAAAGACTTTTACTTTTAAAAGGGTTTACTACAACCTATGGCGGTATAGTGGTATAGTGGAGCCTCGAAACACTTCCGCCTGTCGTAGTAGACAGAAGGGCACATAAAACATGTGTCTGGCTCCCTGTGTCAGGGTGGAAGGACATCGAGGACGGCCTGCCCTGTGGAAGGGCTCCCAGCCCACCGGTGCAGACGGACGGCGGGGCAGGTCCATCAAACAGACACGCAGCTCAACACATCATTGGAGGATGCGCACTTGTGGGAACGCAGAGCTTTGCATTTACTGGTTGATTTATGTCACCCTTGCGCGGGTGGCCCAGACGGACACAAGGAGAATAACAAAGCGACTGGCAGGGGTGGAGGGGATGTCAGAGAGGAAGCGCCGTGGAGGGACAATCCACCCACTGGGTTCGCTCGGGGAACAGAGAGCAGGGAGGCGATGGGTTGATTTCAATGTAAAAAATGTTTTCATAAAAAGGGATTGATTTGAAAAGGTCCTGCGAATGCTAGAAGCAGTATGCTAGGGCGGCATGACATTCACTTGTCATGCAGTTCTCTCTCTATTTCTCTATCTCTCTTTACTTATTTATTTGCCGAATTTGTAGTTGAAAAGTTGTGTTGTTCTTGATAACTTAGCATCAACAAGCATCCACAAGTAATTCTCAGAGTGACAGAGTCAACACTAAGGGACAGTTGTTTGCACGGGAATGGTCGGGAAAGCTTTAAATGCCAATCTGAGTAACCAAATTGCTTGCAGAAATGATGAATGTCAAATATTTTAGCATTTTCTTTTAACCTTTGCTCTTCAACATCTGCAAGTAAACAAAGTCTCACCAAAGGGACTGTTCCGTTTTCCGCGCATTTTGAAATATGTTGTGCTTTACCAAAATGAGGTACGACAATATTTCATCATTTGTTCGACAAACGACAAAAACACAAAACACGGTACGAGATAATAGAAAATGCAAATGGTTAGCCGAAAACAAAGTCACAAACTGCTACTCTGAACAAAACGAGACCTCAACAGCCCTGTGGGCACCGAGGCACTGGCAAGTGAAACAAGGAAATGTATTTCCAGATTATTGATGGGAGCAGGGGAGCAGGAGTAAGATCCCAAATAATGAGTTGAAACAGCGTCTTCTTTTTGTCTTCCGCTCCCACAGACATGCAAGGCGACGAAAAACCACACTGCTTTTTAACACTCACATCGACGGACAAGTTTCCTGATACCAATGTCCCTTAGCTTCTGATCAGAAAAATAACATGAATATTTGTGAAGTAGATCTGTGGTGAAAGTCGGCTCAGAACCTCTGTGTTCCTTCGTTCCTCGGTAATCACAATCTGCCGGACAGAAATTGTTTGTGTGTGTGTGTGTGTGTGTGTGTGTGTGTGTGTGTGTGTGTGTGTGTGTGTGTGTGTGTGTGTGTGTGTGTGTGTGTGTGTGTGTGTGTGTGTGTGTGTGTGTGTGTGTGTGTGTGACAAACGTGTGTGTGCATTACGCTGCACTGGCCACAGTGCTTCCAACATTAGATTTTGAATAATCGCCTCAACACGATATCGGCCTTTGTCATTTCTGCATATGAGAATTCTCCTAAAAGCAATCAATTCCTTGTCTTCTTTCCTCCTCCAACCTCTCCCCAGATCATTCCAATAGCCATTATAATCCCATTTTTCCTCCGCACAAAATACAAACAACACTGTACCGTTAAGGGAGGTGGCACATTCCGATCCGAGAGCGGAGGCTTTGGTCACGCGGCTGGTAAATATAAATAGCATTTAGAACTAAAGGTAAGAGCATCTTAA
>NC_079418.1:23809082-23821582 GCF_026213295.1 Gadus chalcogrammus | reverse complement strand
ATTCAGATACAACAACAACGGCAACTACAAAAACCCACAACTTTGCGCTCACTTTGCGCTGCCAACTTTCCTACCTGTGTTAAAACAACAGCTGTGCAGACTATATCGGCACAAATAGCCAGAGGATGGAAACGCTCTCCCCAAGAACATTTTAATTCCACCTCTTCCTTTTGCAGCACACAAACACAAACATGCACACACTCATATAGACACAACATACACACACAGAAACGACACAAAGAGAGACATTGTTTGTGCATCCGGTCTCAATCTGGCACAATGAAGTTGAGGCTAATCCGTCTGTGTTCAGAGCTTCGGGAAGTTCTAGCCTGCAGAGAGTCCTCTGAACCACGCTATTGATGGGACAAGAAGACTTCTCTATACTCCTCTCTATGCACTGCCATTATAAAAAGAGGGGGTTCAAGATGGAATCTCTGTTCCCTGACAAAAGATCTAATCTCGGCATTTACTGGCTACTGTAGGATTCAACATTTGAGATTGACCGTTGGCATATTATATATATATTTTTTAATAGACGTTTGATGAAGGAGTTGGGTAAAGACGATAACTGAATAATCTGCAGATTCGCAGAGAGTTGCTGCGGGTCGCCCGAGGACACGGGAATAAAGTGTTATACAGACTGTTTTTCACTTCTGGTTCCAAATATGAAATGATTAAGATTGTTGTTTTCATGCGAAAATATGTTATTCCCTAATTTAATACCACACATTGAAATAATGTCAGGCATTCTAAATCGTCACAACCGTATAACCCATACTATTGAAAAATTGTTCCAGTTTAAATTAGGGTTGTATCTCATTGTGATGAAACACAATCCTGAGTACGTTTTTTACAAAACTCATCAGTCACCCCCTTTTGGAAAGAAAAAGAAACGCTATTACAATTAGTGTGTTAGGTCTTCTGCACCACATTTCCACTTAAGAGAATTCGTACAAATGAAGACAAATGACACATAAGACCGGACAGCAGAAGGGACACACGTCTAATAGCAATTTATACATGTTGATATTCAAAAATTATGAATTCCTTAACATTTCAATAGTGTTTATTGCCTTTAAATTCCAAAATAAAAGTGCAAAGTAATGCATTCTTAGAATTCTACGGTGCTCGGTCATCTGCAGCTGCTACCGGGTGGCGCCTCTTCAGGTGCTGGTGAATTGCCGTGGTGCTAGAATGGAAAGTCATCTCCATTTTGCAAAGACAGCATATCACGGAATCGTTTCCTTTTACATTAAATAATTCCCATACTTTAGAGGAACGAGTGCGTGGCGCCTTGCACTTATGAAAGTCTGAGGAGCCGCTCGCGTTGCTACTACGCTCCGGCGCCGGCCATCTTTTTTCTTTCTTTTTTTCTTTTCTTTTTTTTTAATCGACACGCATTTTTCGCGTCGAAGTAATTTATGCGTCGACGTCATCGATTACGTCGACGCGTCGTCCCAGCCCTAGTTACAATGAATTCATTCTAACCTCATTACCTCATCTGAAAAGCATTCATGCTCCAGTCTCCGGGGACGTAGAAGTGATCCTGTGTTTCTCTCAAAGCTAAGGATTAGCAGGGTTTCTTTTTTCTTTTTTGATCAGAGGGACTCTTTCATGTGCATGTGGGCTGCATATGTGAGCTCCCCATTTTCCAATCAATCATTTGATGGTCTTACTTTGTTCTACAGTAATGAAGGGGGCACTTTTACTTATTTGATTTCCATTCACAGATTATCTGTTCGACCAAAAAACACAATGAGAGAAATACAGCAGGATCCCTTTTAGATCAAGCTTTTCATTTCAGTTTTGGATTTCCAAGTATTCACTTCAATGATGAAGACGAAAAATCACCCTTCTAGTGTGCATAATTGATGTCAAAGGATTTGCCACAAAAAAATGGCAACAGCACAAAAGCAACTGACATACTTTAAAAAAAAATTATCTTCGACCAAACCCAGCCTTCTTAATGGTACACACAATTCATAAAACACCAATCCTATTCTTTTCAGAAAACCTTTGCCTCAATAATCAATAATCATGAGTGCAATAATCATGAGTAACTGTAATGTGTACCACACGATTTATATCTAAGAAAATAATATATGCCGTTTGGTGGAAGCTTTATCTCAAAGCCTCTAACAATACTGAGAGGTAATACATTCTCAGAATGGGTGGCCTTGGTGGGACCTCAATGGTGCTGTACAAAATACCACCATTGCAAACGCTAACAAAGTAGAGTTTCTATACAAGTCTTGTGGCTGACCTTTGGTACTCTTGCTGGCTTAGGGCCACTTTATTGCTAACGCTAACAAAGTGTAGTTTCTATACAATTCTCGCTGACCTTTGATACTCTTGGCGGCTTAGGGCCAGACTAAGGGGATCCGTTAGCTCAAAGTATGTCACCAGTATTAGCATGGTAGAGTATGGAAGTGAGAACAATGTTCCGTGTCGGCTTAGCTCAGCGGTCCTGTAGTTTAGTGTAGGTGTAGCAAGGGTTCCATGCTGTAATTCCGACGCCTCATTGTTCCGACGTCTCATTGGTCCGAAATATTTCCCATTAGATCGACATGCCACTATGCCGACGGTTCAATGTTACGAAAACAGAACCCATATAAAGAGTTTTATACCTCTCTCTCTCTCTCTCTCTCTCTCTCTCTCACACACACTAAGCACCAAAATACAACCTAGGCCTACATATCACGTTCAGGATGGAATATTGGAGAGCAAAGTCACAAAAGAGAGAGAGAGAGAGAGAGAGAGAGAGAGAGAGAGAGAGAGAGAGAGAGAGAGAGAGAGAGAGAGAGCATGAAAAGCATATTTCCATGGTCAAACTCCCAAATGGTTTATTGAAGAACGTCTAATACCACGGCTCTATATTTAAATGTCACACGTCCCTTGTTCATGGTATTTATTCTTTGATTAAAACACACGCGGGACCATATGTTCTGTATAGCGACACTTTCAAAATAATTAACCAGACTGATGGTGTGTTCCTCGATTCTCGGACGCCAGACTTCCGAGTCGAAAGTCGAAGATCTCCCAGCTTTCTTGCGGCATTTCTTGGAGGCACGCCCCCTCTTTATCTTCATCTTTCGGGAAATCTGAGAGTAGAGCGAGAGCAGTGATGACCCTCTCAACAAAAGGGCAATAAACAACGACTAGCCAATTGCATGACACAATCACAAAGACGAACAGGAACCAACAAAAGTGCAACTCGGAAGGCTGGCATCCGAGGATTCCGGAACACACCATGAGACTGAAGAGGTTGAACCTATTCGCTAGCCGTACGTGTCAGAGAGGCTGATAAAAGAGAAGACATCAGTCCGATCTCTTCTAGGATAATGATCCAATACTCTCTATATACTCTATATACTATACTCGATGAGTATGAGCAGAGTCTGAGGGTTAATAAAATCCAACCTTGCTTAAAGCACATCATTTTACTCTCCTGAAAACCAGACGTGTAACCTCGACTGGGAAAAAAACTAAAAACAACGTCAACACGTGAATGCCAATTGGAAGGATTAAAACCTTGTATATCATTTGCGATGCAGACAGTGAAGGACGCAAATGTTGCGACATGCAAATGGCTTTTAAATGTCACTATGTTAATGCCTGTCAGCAAAATGGCGTGCTCGTGGCTGTTCGTGTAGCTGGAGAGGACAACGGGTCATTTATTTTGTACTTAACACCGCTTTTTAGTCCATCACTAGCCACTCCAACAAGTTGACCGCCAGAAAATCCTCTTCAGCTCCTAGTGTAGGCCAGACACAATCAATAACTAAAGATCAGTAGAGGCCAATTATAGTCCCAACATCATAATCTGCCATTCTACCCGTTCAGAGACTGGTCTTGTTGAAGGTGAGGTTCGCTTAGTATTCTCAAGGCTATGACTTGCTTATGTTTATTTATTTATGTTTTTGTTACCAGGGCTTTTTTATTCATTTTTTTGCTCACTCATTGTTTCCTCACCCAGCAACAGAAAGTCCCGACACCTGTATCGGCCATGCAGCGTTGACCTTTGATATCGGGTTTTGGCAGACACAAAATGCTAGAGCAGCCTGCTGCTTATTAGGAAAAGTCAATTTAGTATTCTTACGGATCAAATATATTATACGGTTGGTGGGAACTCTTATTTATGTCTCCTGAGCAATGCTATACAAGAACTTCCTAAATGGTTCAGTGTCACACATATTTCGTTCCCCCTGTACGGTAAGCCATTGATGCCTTTTAGTGTAGAATTAGTTTGTTATTTGAACTAAGTGTCAATTCATTTGGATATGAAGCATAGTCATTCAATAAAACTGAACTAAAATGATAACTTTGAGTAACTGAGTGCTTTGATTTCTGTGCAATGTGTGTAGTTTAATTTGTTCTAATAAGACGGTTATTTATTTAAATGAAAGAAACAAAAAGTTCTGCGATGGTTATGGTAACTGCAAGGGAGATATCAGAACTTAAAGCAGTAGAATATCTTTATAGAATCCTTTGCACTGACTTTGAGCAGACATACAAGTCAGTTATTAAATGTTCAAACTCTGTCTTTGCTTTTAATCAAATTGTCATTGTTTAAAAACTGCTAGACAACAGTACAAATGGCAAAATCCTGCATGAATTTTCAGGGTTGTTTCCTTTTAAAATCTTTCAAAATGACTGCTTATTTGGGGTTTAATATATTCAGTGCCTTTGTAATATCAAACGAAAATCTAAAAGTTACAGTACAAAAATGACAACCCGTAACTACTATACAGTGTAACCATCCTTCTCAGATAGCGAAATCATTTACATTCCACACGTCCTCCGACTTAGACCCAGATTAGAACTGCTGCGAGTCATTCATCACGCCATGAACACATTGCGGTTGTTCGCAAGTTGATTCGCTTACAACGTCTATATATAGGAATAAAATAAAATAAGAAACGGCGGCGAAGGGAGTCTGGGACCTAATCCTATTAGCACGTGTGCTGAGGTGTCGAGGCTGCTTTTGGCACAGTGGGTTTCGCCGCTCCTGTCTCCGTCTTATTTCCCAGTGTGCGAGAAGAACTTTCCCTCCGCACGGCCGCTTTGGCTTAAACAAAGAAGAGGAGCTCTCTCGCAGGAAAGTGCTCAGAGGCTTAGGGCTCCTGGTGGGAAGCCTGCTTTGCCTCCCCGCTTGGAACCTGTGAAGAGGGCTGGGAGAAGGGCGGCTGGTGGTGAGCATGTGTGCACGAGGAGCGTGCATGCTCACAGGGCTCTGGAGTGGTTGTCACTCAGCACAGAACAGTGTTCCAGTACCCCCCCCCCCACCCACCACACACTCCTGCCCAACACCCCAGCAAAGACCGCCAGCATCACAAGCTCTGTGTTTGGTGCACAGTTAATTCCTCCTGCGTGCTTTATTGTTGAGTTTCTGTTTCTGTGTGTGTGTTTGTGTTTGTGTGTGTCTGTTCGCGTGCGTGTGTGTGTGTGTGTGTGTGTGTGTGTGTGTGTGTGTGTGTGTGTGTGTGTGTGTGTGTGTGTGTGTGTGTGTGTGTGTGTGTGTGTGTATGTTTGCATTTGTGAGAGGATGTCAGGTTAAACCGGGCGTTTTTGTTTTAAATTCACTCCAAAAGAGACTTGAGATTCCAACCTCTCTCTCTCTCTCTCTATCTCGCTCTCTGGCTCTGTCTCTGTCCATCTGTGTCTCTCTATCTCTCTCTTCCTCCCTATCTCTGGATCAAAAGTGAACCAGAGAGAAGAAGCCAGATCCCCAGGTGTTGTTTACCGTGTTTTGGCACACATATATATATATATATATATATATATATATATATATATATAAATATATATACTGCTATTTCCAAGGCTTATCATTGAATGATGTGCCAGACTTTGCTTTTAGATCCCAGATATGATGTGTACATATGCTGCTAGATGATAGTGCTTGCTCCGACATGGATTTCATTTTCTCATCACATTAACTCCCTGAGGTCTCGTAAAATGTTAGCATTTTTCCTCGGTGGGTCCAGATTATTCAACATAATTAGTTGTGAAAATGTGTGGAAAGATATTTACTTGTAGAACAAACAAAACCTCTTTTTATCACCCACGTTTGTGAAATTGGATTAAATATAATTCCCTCAACGCTAAACAGCTATATTTATGTTCGACAAACTTACTTAATTATTCTGCATCCCTGTTTACCGGGCCGTTTTCATCTCTCGTTCTTCTTCGTTTTTGCAGCCCAAACAAACACACACAAAAATAGCAATGGTGTAGTCGTCTGGGAATTAAACATTGTCGCGTCGCCTTTTCAAAATACATTGATTAGTGTTTAATGATGTATAAACAAAGCACTGGTTATTGTGTCAATCCCCAAAACAAGTTTTATTGTTTTATTGTTAACGTTTTCCAATATAATATATTCCTATACAGTTACAACCAGTACCAATTGTATGTGTGTGGGGGCAAGGATGGTTCTCATTTGTAAAGCTCTGACAATCATGTTATAGTTTTCTCTTGGAAGAAATACATTTATACAAACTAGGTAGAATGTGTATGTAAGAGAATATCATATCCTTCTTTACATATTCATACTGAAGTACCTTTTCTGTATTATTTTAAACAGGAAGGTTTGTATGCAAACCTAGAGTGGAAAGCTTTTAGAAGGTAACTTCTATTGGGAAAACAGACCCTTATTGTTCTTATCTTGTCACCAATTTCTGTAGCTCGGAATTATCACCAGAAAGTGAGAAGATAGAAAATATGTGCGTCTAATCAAGGTCATTTTAACTACAGAAATTTTTCTGTGTCCTGCCGGCAAACTTATTATTGACGTTGACAATAACAACTAATCCTATAATATAAAGTTTCTACAATTGGCTGACACACAGTTGGCGGATATATTTTGTCACTTTTGTCACACATAAATGATTTAATCAAATCTTGAAAGAAACTATCATCATCCAATCACATTGCACCTATTTGTGCCTAAGCCAATTACCTATTTCACTTGTAAACATAAGCAGTCATGTAGGCAAATAAAAACGTTATCAGAATCTTTAACAAAACAGTCGTACAAGAGCCAGTGAAATGGGTTTGGTTTGGAGCATGCTCAGTTCAGCTGACTTCCGTGAGCCAGGGTGCAGTTAAAGAATTTTTGGGAGGAACCTCAGCCGTCCAAAAATATGTCAACCGAAAGAGCTAGTGGTAGGCAATGACAAGCAAAGTCCATGGGCTCGCCTTGCATTAAGGATGTCTAAGCCAGCCTCTTAAGACTGACAGCTATAAGAAATATATTCCCTGTATCCGAAATCTGCAATAATATGTCGATTTTGGAGAGAGGTATTTAAACAGCAATAACTTAACAATCAAATGGGGGTTATTCATGTGCAATCTGTCAACGCTCTGTTGATGATACAATTCTCATTAAAAGCTGTTTATTTTGGGTGACATTATTGTGACAGATACAGTTTCCTCACGGTATTGTGCAGCAGTCTTGTTTATGGGCCCTCGACTAGGGCTGCTCGGTTATGGGAAATATCATAATCATTCACGATTATTTTGGTCAATATTGAAATCACGATTATTCAAACGATTATTTTTAAGTTTGAAAACATGTTTATTGTATTCAGCATGTCTCTCCCAAAAAAAATTGGGAGAGACATGCTGAAATCACTTTGAAATCACCTTAAAAAAATAATAAATGATATACAGATATGTATCCAGCTGTTCTGCCCTTTCTATAAAATTCAAACTCAATTATGTTAATTTTGTGATCGATTTCGCAATCAAAATTTGATTAATTGCCAGCCCTACCCTCGACTATGAAAGATGGCTCAATATAAGACAATAAGATTATTCCAAGGATTGAGATTCTGGTCCTTTAAGACCTCAGATATAAGAGAATACCAAAGTTTTTTACAAGGAGCAAACCCAGGGAAGGACACATGGATAGACCTGGCAGGCAGCCATTACAAAACCACAGATAAACACATAAGTCTCCAGAGAAATTAGTGTATGAATGTTGGTATCAAGGGAATATGAGCGTCGTAGTGTCATCCATGTTGTCTAAACTAAGGACCAAATGGCAATACAAATTCAAAGACATATGGAGGCAACATGTTGCATTCCTCAACTTCTAATCCCCCCCACCCTCCTCCTCACTGCTAGAGAGTGCACTAACCTATAGCTTAGGGCGCAAGTGCTTCCTACCACTAATGACAGCGTGTTTATGCATACTTGTGCTCATTTTCTTTCTTATTCCTGCCATGGGAATGGGGGGGGGGGGGGGGGGAAATAACGTATTACACCCTATCTCGCTAGCCTGTGACAATTGGAAAGCTGTTGACTTCAATTCCAAAAAAATATATATATTAGATATTCATTCATGCCAGGAGGGTAAATTCGGTAGTCTCGGCACACTGAATCCTCGGAATCCATTGTTCTCAGTAAGGTTGCCTGGCACACGCTCTGACTAACAAGCCTCGATTAAGGCGAAATGAATCAATTCATCAGCAAGACTTCTGTCCATATCAGATTAGCTGCGGCAAAAAAACAAAACTTGTTTGGCTGTTTAATTACATCCCTCTCAGAACCCCCCCCCCCCCTCCCCCGTCCGACGTGAGCAGGACTCAGAATAGATTAGGCAGGTGCTTTTCTGGCACCGAACCCCCAGCCAAGGCCGTTGATTACCTTGTCAATATCCGCGCAAAATATGGTCCCTGTCATGTAAATGGTCATTCTCTGCGCGGTGTGACTGTTGCCAAAGGATTTTTGCACTTCCTGCTGTGCCACGGGCAGTTTATTTGCTACGGGCTAGTGGGGCTAGCGTCCGCAACAGATGTCCAAATGAGGACGACAGCTCGGCCCGGCCACCTGCACTCTGCTGCGCTCTTCAAACTGGCTATGGATGGAGGGGGAAAAACAAAAGATATGGGGTATGTTTCCTGAAGTGCCCCACCGTTCAGTTGGCCCTTTTGGTCTTTTTGTTGACACGTTGTCTGTTTTGCATGCGGTGTGGTGTGCTAGACCAATAAACAGCCCGCAGGACCTTACGCCTAAGGTTCTCACCTCCTGGTTTGATTTGACTAGGTTTTGTGTGTTGAAGGGTTGGTACTTTTGTCCCAGTAGTAACGTAAAGTTAGTAAGTCTGATATTGCTTGAATAAAACACTCTGCGACATGCATCGCTGTCATCCGAGTGGTGAATGTCATACCCCCATAACCACAAACTGGAACCATCTATTCATGTTAGAGGCCAAAATAAACTTGGCGTGGTATCATTCAGAGGAATGTTGTAGGAAATAGTATCATTTGGTTTTCGCTGGGGTAAAAATAAACAGTGAATTTTAAACCTGTATTTACTAAATAATATGTTGTGATTCGGCCCAGAGAACCGAATGTTGGTGTCGAGCACCTTTTCGCACCACCTCGTTTGTAAAAGAACAACAGAAAGCTTGCTGTAGAACAACACACTGGGGATTTGCATTTGAAACCCGAGGTCTTGTTAGATACAACATGTCTCCCGTAGATAACAGGTTGACTAAACCCAGAAAGCCTTAAGATATTGTGGAGGGGGAAAAAAAACACACTGCTACATATCTGCCTCCTATAAGCTTAAACTATCTGTGTCCGTGGGCTAGGGGAAAAGCCTGTTTCAGAGCTGATAATACGTTTCAATTCTTATATCGGCCACGCATAGATGAGACAGAAGCTGCCAGCCGGTGTATTTGTGTGTGCCCTTTCGCTCAATTATGTTTGTCCTTCCAACTCAACTTTTGGATAGCACTGTGCATCCTTTAGTGATGCTAATCCCCGAAGAGGGTTTGTTCAATATGTTTTGTCATTAGTTATTTATATAATTTTTTTTCACTTTTGTCCAATCACAGGATGCTAGGAATGGATAAGGTCAGCTTCAAGAACATGCCTGAGGGCAGATGACACTCCGGCAGTTTGAGTCTTCCCAGGGGGAGGAAATCGACATTCTCGATACTGTACAACCCCCCCCCCCACCCCCCACACACACACACACACACACACACACACACACACACACATACACACACACACAGACACACACAGACAAACACACAAAAATCCCCCGCAAAACCTTTAGATTTAATAAGGCATTAGTCTTTTTATGATTGCTAAATCCCCCTCAACCCTGGATTGCTGATAAACAAGATTTGAATAAATGTAGCAAATATAGCAAACAATCCAACTAGCAACTGTATCTGGAAATACTTAATAACAGAATGCAGTGAATGGATGATACTGCCTCCTAAGTCTTTTCATTTATGCGATCTGTCAAGCAGGCGGAAATCATTTAGACATATTTTCTGGATATGTAAACCTGCAGCACAATAGGCCAGGGAATAACACACATAATTCATTACGTGTGCAATTCGTTATTAATTTAGAAATGGCATGGACATAATAAAAAAATTAAAGCCCCGGGTTCTGAATGTCAGGTTACTATATAAATGTCAATTGTAATACAAAATAAAATCTAAATTTAGAATATATGCTATCTTCATAGAGACTAAATGCATTAAAAATATAATACAATCTTCGTCAAACCTTTGGAAACTTGATGAACAATAACTTACTAATTTCCCAGTCAAATCTTATTTCAGGAATTTCATTTGTGTTTCACTTTACATTGCATTCTTCTTCTTCTTCGGCATAAGCTGTGTCTGATTTCCCATCGCCCACCTACCATACCCTTGATCAATTCTCACTGCATTATGCCTGTCAAATAAGAATACAGCCAGGAGTTGGGAATGATTGTTGTTATGGGTCACAATGACTTCGACAGCATAAAGAAACCTCACAAACAAACCTGAAACAATGGAATTGTCAATGACGAAATGAAAATGAATCATAAGCCATACACATGGGGTATCCTGTTGTTTTATTCCTTATTCAACAACAACTACATGCATTCCCCCTGTGTGTGTGTGTGTGTGTGTGTGTGTGTGTGTGTGTGTGGTGTGTGTGTTGTGGTGTGTGTGTGGTGTGTGTGTGTGTGTGTGTGTGTGTGTGTGTGTGTGTGTGTGTGTGTGTTTGTGTGTGTGTGTGTCTGGCCCTGGACTCAGACAAACAAAAATAATACAATTTGCTTTTGAAGAGTTCACTCCGATAACCATTGTGATCAAATCTTTTCTTTGGGAAAAAAGATGACCAATATAAATACATGATGGAACTCTCACCAGCTGCAGGGACTCCATGATGCGGCCGAGTCCATATAATCAGGGACCAATCAGAATTCAGCAATAACAAGAGCGAGGACTCAGTTGGAGCAGGATCAATAAATCATCTCCTTGAAATCCCTGAGCAGAAGTGAAGAATAATCTGCCAAATGAATCAGGACATGTCTCCTCTGAGTGTTGTGCATTGGAGACAGATGCATAATTAACACGCCGCTGGCTTTCATCTGCTGCATCACAGAGCTGTGCCACGGCTCTTCCACAGCGAGCTCTGGCGTTGTCAAACACGCCCTATCGCCACTGCTGCCGCTGCCGCCGCCGACGACCGCTGCGCTAGCTAACCGCTACGTTAACTGTCCCTGGTCGCCCATATGCCTGAAGACACACAGGCGTACACACAGCCCTACATATGCGCACACACGCGCATGCCAACACACATATGTAGTACGCCCGCTCACACACAAAAACACACAAAAAGGCATACTTATGCACACTCACGCACACGCCGGTGTAATCACATGCAGACAACAACATGCATATAAACATTAGCATGCAAAAGGTGCACAATACACCATCCTTCTATCCCTCTGTGTGCTCACACATACTGTTGACAATCCCACACATAAGTGACTTGAACATGAGTATTCATGCACACACATACATTACAGAAAATGTTCCACTCCAACCTTTTCTACGAACACACACATTCACGCACGCACCAACACAAAACCTATGCCCAGGCAGCTGGCGACTTTCACTTTTGCCAATCCCTGTCACTGTTGATAACAAATTGGAGAATAATATTGCAATGGACGAGTCTCAAAGTGGCCACCCAACTTTCTACTGATTCGCCATTGAAAAGTGGGACAAAAGGCGAAGTAATTAAAGCCAAAAAAGAATTGGCCATCTTGTGTTTAGTGGTCTCTGTGGGATGGGTCCCCCAGTGTCTTGGGTCTAATAGAAGAGGAGGAAGAAGAGGAAATAGAGCAGCCTCATATAAAGCATAATCTTTCGTGGCAGATTGCCATGTTTCATTAAGGCACCCTTTGTATTGACAGAGCAATTCAAAGCGGCAATCACTGCCCACTGAACTGTTTGTTTACCTGCCCTGTTTTCTCCTCATCTCCTACTCACTCAGCACTCTTCACACCTACATGTTGGTGGGTTGACTTCAAAGTTTTTCAAATCAACAACACCATCCAATGAACCTGAACCAACAATAACGATCCACTGGTCAGATTTGACCTTTCCAAGATTACAGTTACATTTCTTTCAGGACAAAAAATGGACAAAACTATTCCAACTCATATGAAGCAACCAGGACTCCCAATAC
>NC_079418.1:23774082-23806582 GCF_026213295.1 Gadus chalcogrammus | reverse complement strand
GTCTCTCTCAAAGAAGAAGAAAATTAAAACTCAATCCACGTTACTACAACTCAATCCACGAAATTGTTACTAATAGCATTTAAGTATTATGGGATTTGCAGTGGGTTTGGCACTGGAAAAAAAACAAAATATATTTCTCTTGCAGTGTAAATTAATGGTATGCAAGGTGACTAATCCCCAATACATTGCAGCATAATTAACTCCTCAAGTAGTCAATTAAGTTTAGCTACTCCCAGGAAACCAGAGAACCTCTGAACAAGCGAATCGTTCTCGCACAGCTCTTTGTTCACCCCATGACTACCATTGGGTTTTCCAACCCAATGTAAACATTTGAACTTCAAAGGATAGCTAACTAAGTCATTTAGACTTACAAATACATCCAGTATTCACCAATTCTATTCACCGAAAGTAGTGACATATACTACCTGTGTATATTTTGGCTAATGTGCAAATAAAAGTAGGAGAAGAGAACCATGCTGAATGTGACGCATGATATTAGCCGTACCGACCACAACTCCTTTAAATATTTTACCCTGAAGCCCCCCTGACATTTTGCTAATGCACGATAAGTACTGCACCCTCAAATGTTGATGGAGCTTCAGAGGGACCCGGTGCCTCTATTCCCATCCACTACAGAACAGCAACGTCCAAAACACTCCAACCAAATTAAAGGGAAGAACTGTTTCAGGAGCTTCTTAGTATGCATTAAGGCATGACATTGTGATAGTAGTTAACAGGAAACAGCATAGTTAACATTTAGCAGAACATGATTCAGACCCCTAATTAAACCTACAAATGTATGCAGGAATGACTTCACTTATTTTCTGTGCACAGCGTTGACTCACACAAGCCCATGGCAATTATTAAAATGGTTCCAGTGCGTCTGCGTTTGGACACTCATTTTCACAGTGGTCTCATAGAAGGCCTGACTTTATTAGAACAAAGCTACTTAGAGTTAGGAACAAAGCAAAGCATGCTTGTAATTCATTTACAAAGTCTTTTTTTTTCTTTTTGTCCGTCTGTGTTTCACTGATGGAAACAAATTTGGTTAATGTCGCAGGGCAAGAAATGGCTGTGATTGAATTGCGTCTCGCTAGGTATTTTCTCTCAAAGTAACCACTCTATCCGTGGCACGGGATTAGATTTAAACAGCCCATACAAACTTGAAGACTACATTCTTATGACAACGACAAAGGAGAAGTGAAATCACCCGCTATTTCTCCTTTTTTATACATAATATACGTAAAGAAACACTGAAAAACTATTCAAAAGCGTTTTATTTCCTCGAATCCCTCTACTTCCCCACGCCTCAGCGTGAATACCCTTATCAACCCAGCACACTCTATCACATCTGCCCGCGGGACACTAAAATTTAAAAGTCCACAGAACAAATTGTGATAAGGGCTGCTCATCCAGCCAAACATTTATCAAGTCGCCGTGATTGAGGTGGCGGTCGTGGTGGGGAGGGGGGGGCGGGCGAAGGGGGGGGGGGGCTTCAGCATCCAATTAAGATCACGGTTCAAGCGTTGCCATGGCACAAAGCTGCCAGGGCCCTTGAACCATCCGAGGCGACACCTGAAGACACCTCAGCAGCCTTTCTGTTGGTGGTGGTTCGTCCACGGGGGCGCCCGCCACCGGGAGGCGGGCCGCCCTCCTCCCACCTTTTCTTCTTCCCCCTCCTGCCAGAAGAGTTTGGCGGCTTTGTCGCTCGTCTTCAAACGGCGGCCGCTCAGGGCTCGTTTGAACGTGTCTCCGGTGACAGGGGCCGTGTTCGGCGCGCGTGACAATGAGTGGCACGCACCATGGCAGCGGCGGCACAGGGGAAGAGATAACAGTACGTGGCGGGGGAGCTGGGGGGAAGCGGAGGGAGGGGGAGCTGGGAAGGAGGGGGGGGGCATCAGGGGCGTTGGGAACTTCAAACGCCTATTCTTTTAATAGAGGAGCGCTGCGATCCGCCTCTTTGTGAGGTCGATAAGCGATCAAAAGAGGACACGAGGGGTTAGAAGATGGCCACCGTTCTGTGTGAGGTAAGAAAGGAAGTAGGAGTTGAAATGAAAAAATACATGACAGGATGACAAAGTTATAGGCCAAGTTAACAACAGGCATCAAAGGACATATTTTCGAGGGAGAGATTCGGCAAACTTCCCAGTAGTTTGTGTGTGTGTGTGTGTGTGAATATGTGTCTGCCTTTGCGTTGTGTGTGTGTCTTTGTGTGTGTGGACATAAGTGTATGCCTGTGTCTGTGTGTGTGTGTGTGTGTGTGTGTACATGATATATGCCTGTGATTGTGTGTGTGTGTGTGTGTGTGTGTGTGTGTGTGTGTGTGTGTGTGTGTGTGTGTGTGTGTGGTGTGTGTGTGGTGGTGTGTGTGGTGTGTGTGGTGTGTGTGTGTGTGTGTGTGTGTGTGTGTGTGTGTGTGTGTGTGTGTGTGTGTGTGTGTGTGTGTGTGTGTGTGTGTGTGTGTGTGTGCGTTCACCTCCACGGTAGCTTCATACGGCTTAATACAGACAGCTTGAAGGCAGCCAGCCTTGAACAACGTGTGCAGTCATCTTTTGTTATATACGACACAGCAGTTACTGTAGGACAGCTAAGTAGAGAGAAGTGTCTAAGAGAAGGCTCACCGTTATGCCACGCAAGCTCTTTTACCAGCGTCTGTAGCCGACTGCTCAAACCCTACAGCAGTCAAAGAGGAAATAAAAAGCTGTACTGGCATGTCAACACTGCCAACAGATAACATCAATATACAGAGAGAGAGAGGGACAGAGATCTAGGAGGGCTATTAAAGCAATAGTGATGTAAATCAATAGCAGGATTTTTTGGGGGGGGATTGTGACAATACATTTATTGACTGTATCCCCAGTAAAAAAAAACAGTCAATTTCCATAATGCTGATTTTGATAAAAAATAGTGTCTATGTATTTCCACTTTTGACTGTAACCCAATGGCTCACGGTTTAGAGGTATGGTTTGCAAAATTCAATATATCAACTAGAATATCCTTGTTTTTTAAAGATTTGGGTTCTTGATTTCACTCGCAGGGCATATCATCTATATACACAGATACAGACATACACACCGACAAACAAAGCTATACCAAACCCAACACAAGCACACACACAAGCAGGCACCCACACACCTACACGCATCAATCCCACTTTGACACTACATTGATTAAAGTATAACTGAATCTTTCTCCAGGCTGTTTTCATCCATACTTCTTCTATCTCTCTATCTCTTACCAGACGAGAAGCGTCTCATAGCTGCATGAGGGCAAGCGGGCCTTGAGGGTCTGACAGCCTCCGATTCGGGAATGCTATGAAGAAAAATAATAACTGACCATGAAGAAAGGAGCAGATCACTACTGATGAATTATCCACTCGAGATGAGGTTTCACCTTGGGTCTAGGCATGAAATAAGTATAACTAGTCCAAGAAAACCGTAATCGTAACAAAAGTCATTTTCTGTAATTGAAATACATTTTCTATTATGATGATATGTATTTTGATAATGTCTTTAAGCAGGATGTATCATTTAGTAGTCCAATATAAAGCCTTCACTGTTGCATAGTGTTACTGAGACTAAAATAGGTTTGTTCGTGAACGTTGAGTGGCTGGTCCATGCTGGCCCATGTTCCACAAGTTTTACAATCAACACCCACCAGGACCATCCCGACATCAAACCGGAAAGGGGAATGTATAGTAGCATAGCGCTATTGTGGTGGTCATTAAAAGAATCACACACCTCAATAGCAGAAACTTGATGTCACGTGTTTTCAAATTAATTATAGTGCTGACGAGGGGCACTCAAGACGCCATCACCGCTATGAGTCTCATTTTGGCGCTGGGTGTATACCTGCCAGTGAGAAGGCATATTCTGAGCAAAGCCTTCAGTCTGCAGAACAGTTTCTACCTAAAACGCAAATTACAAAGTAACCTGCCCTAAACAATAGAATACATGAATTACATTTCCCTGGATACATCTCACGTTTGAAACACACAAATCACTGTTGGTGACCCCCACTACCTCCACAACGGTACAAAGCTCGTGAAAAATTACATGGCCGAAGTGGAGCTCCAGTTGGCCTGTATTGCTCATAGATTGTATAAAATACTGACTTTGGATGGATGATCATTGTTGGACACTATTGCAGCCTTAAAGGTGCAGTAGGTAGGTAGGATTTATTGCCATCTAGCGATGAGCTTGCAGATACAACACAAGTGTATTAGTCTCAAATGGAAAAAACCTGAAGCCTTGGCCTGAAAAGGTGATATGGTTGGCCAGTTTTTTGGAAGGGACCAATCAAACTCTGTCAAATAGGTTATATGTCTGTCGATTATCCTTAATAAATTGATTACTAATAGGCAAAAACTTGAACGGGAACCAAGAATACACTCTCGTCTTAGGAAATTTGAAGGGACCTGTTGGCATTAGCGGCGATTCAGCATAAGGCGGTACTATGCACCGATGGCAAGACTTTTCTACAGCGCTGTCACTGTAGTGCTGCCGCAGCTCATCATATTTGGGGTCTAATAAAAAAGATGTAATCTGAAGCACTCATACTTTTCCCGTAGCCAGTGGGAAGACACGCAAAAATGTCACCAACGTCCTTAGACAAAGTGTCTCGTAAAGGTTTAAAAGGTTTTAAAATCAAATACATTTGTCTTCTTCGGAAACCTCCATTCTGCCACTCATAGAAGACTTTCCCTCCGACGCAATACCTCTGTAACAATTCAAGAAGCCCTGCGTAACTCCAGCCATTCCACTTGCTGCTTTCCAGCACAGGCGCTGTGCAGTCCACAACTGCATCAAGTAGCGTGGGTCAAGTGATGAGGTTTCTTTTGGCATTTAGTTATTTAGTCTGTAAAACTATAGGTCATAGCTTACAAGATAGCAATTATGATAAACAATGTAAATGCATCCTCTTCTAGCGCCATTCCACCATTCTGGGTTACTTAAGATAAACCTTGTGGTGCCCCATAGCGGGCTCCATGGAAGCAGACCCACTCCATGTGTTGATACCAAGGGCTCACTCTAAGGTAACAAAAACCAAGATTCTTATTTCCATGGGATTACAAACTCATTAAACATACTTATAAAAATTATATTCCATTTCTGCCAGGTCCATTACGCTAAATGGCACAAAATTCCACAGACTACACCACAAAATAGTTAGAATAAAAAATCAACGAGCACAGGAGTCCTGTTTGATTTGGAGTGTGTAGTTGAGATCTTTGGATTTTCTTTTGCATCCGTAATTCCTAGCAGTGATAGCATTGACCTCTTGATAATATTCTAATAGACGCTCCATGCCATATGGAGACTTCATGCACAATCAGGTTTTACACCCCTCTTCATTAGCTGTCCACTCCTTAACATAAAAAATGAATGCCAAAAATACCACCATATCATTTACATAGGAATAATTGTAATGCATTGCTTTTATTTTAACTGTTTTTTGCTCTTGGACAAGTCGTATATACAGTGATTATACGTATAATTATAAGCAAACTTAATCAAACAAACAGACCATAAGGGACAGGATGGAAATCAGTCCCTCAACATATGCTGAGGTCAGAGTGGCTGTTTGTACAAATTAGATAGATAGATACCCTACTGGGCTTTGCAGGGGAGGGGAGTAAAATATTGAGCGAAATACATTTATCTTTTTAACTATTTAGCTGAAATTTATTGTCTGATATCTGGAGAATAAAAAAACAACATAAAAAGATTTCTCATCAAGTTTGCATTCCAGGGACAGAGATTTTACAGCGACCTACCAGACTTGAGTTGATACGTGTCCCTGGAAAAAGCTGGCCTTGTGCAATGATAGGGTCTGAAATTAACAAGGCTGATGATGATAATATATCATGGGTTTAACTGGACTGGGAGATGTTATACATAGTAGCTGCACAGGAACCCTGGTAACAAAGCTAGACAAATATGGGCCGTATGCAGACACAATGGTGGCTTTCTTATATTCATCTTCTGTTCCTAAGGTATATGGAGACATGCAAGATTGCATTTAATTTATTCTGCTGGGTGATTTTATTTTTGTCTTTTTTATTTTTTCTCTCTCTCCATTACTCATGTGGGAGAGAGATAGAAAGGGAGAGAGGGAGATTAATAGGGAGGAAGAAAAAGAGAGACAGAGGTGATCTCAGGTGAACCAGATAAAATCTTTAAAATAGTTGACCTCAGAGAATGTACACAAGGATAGTCTGGCTTGGTATCGTGGTTTCAAATACATGCTGCCAACGTGTTAGGGGTAAGGTGGAAGGGCAAAAAAAAAAAAGAAGCCAACTTGTGCTGGTACCGGTCGCAGATTCAAACACTTCCTCACACACTCACACACATAAGGAAGATCCCTATGAAAAATGTTGGCTTGCTGAGTCTTTTGGCCCGGGACTTACCCAAGGCACTTAGTACAGCTAATGCTAGACTGATTAACATAAATAATAATGATTAGCATTATTTCATGTCCGTTTGCACCCTCACGTTGCCAACACTTACTATTATACCGCAAATTGAAATAACTTGTCGGCTTGATGTGATTTAAGTTAAGTCGCGTGCGTGAGGGATGTGTGGTAGATTTATCAAAGCGATTTCACACCATGCCATCATACTTCATCTCTTTCTTCTGCAACCCCACCATGAGTATTTGATCAAAACTGCTATTACTGACAATTTCAGATGTTGAAATGTCTAAAAGACTGAAGAATTTTGATTGACACTGTGCTCTCCGAGCCATTGTGTGTTAATGACTTCAAAAGGACCCCCACGAGTTGCAATGGTGCCGTAATGTCAGGGATTTTGAGTTTTACGCGGCTTGACAAGTCCTGTGTTCCCGTGGGGTTGTGAAAGGAAAAAAAATAAAAACAGAGCAGCGAGAGACAGAGCCCGACTGCAAGGAAAATTAAGAGTGAGAGTCAGAGACCGATGAACAAAACAATATTTTCAAAATGAGACCTTTCTGTTGTACCATGTGCGGAAAAATTGAAACGTGGACATGGATACCATTTCTTTCTCTTCACTTTCATTTTTTTCTGTCACGCGCCACGTGACTAGATCCCATGGAGCTCAAGAGTTTCAATGATGAACAGAATCTTCGGCTACATTTCCAAGTCAAGTTGCCTGGTGTCTGAGTTGATCAAACTGACAGACTTCCCGTGCCCCCAGAGATGCCAAGCATGCCAGAGCCCTCCTCTTTCCCTCTCGTCTCCAACCAGGCATTCCTGTTGACAAACCCGATGTGGCAACTTGGGTGCAAGCATTTTCTTCATTGCCGCCTCCACCCTACCCCTCCAACCCCCGATTTCCTCCCCGTCACTCCCACCTCACAAAGTACTTATGATGCACTCACCAGTTCTGGTTAATATATGCCTGCTCTTTCCCATTAAAACTATTTTCAACAAAATAATTACCAATTCATTTGCTTAGACTCCTCAGGCTCAAAGGTTCCCACAAGTTGAAATGTATTTTCCCTTTAATATGTAACCATGTTGTTTTTTTTCCTTCTGTCCATTATCAGAGAGGCCATGTCTTGGAGGTTGGTAATGACCTCAAATGCTACTTGTGCCTCCAGACAGACACAACATTCAGGGTAACGGCCGAGTTCCTGGCCAATTATCTGCTTGCGTCGAACACAAGGAAACTTTCAGGGGGGGCAATAGACAACCTTGCCAGAAGCCAGTAACAACCTAGTTTTGCAAAGACCTTTTTTTCCTTGGGTCTGCACTTGACAAGGGAAGCAATCATAGTTCACAAAAGGACATTTGTAAACAAGGCACATTGAGCCATAGAGCGGTTGTAGTCTTTGTTTGAACGATTACTTCAAAATGGATTAATAAGAGGCCTAGGTCCAATATAACATACATTGTTATATATGAACTTGTTTAAACCTAAGCTTTTAGTTTGAAAAGGGAAATCCATTTGTGCTGCAATTTCTTCTTCTGCAGCTCTCTTTCTCTCTCTCTCTCCAGCTGCAGGGAGTATATGGTGCGTCAAGTCCTGCACACAAGTATCTCTCTCTCTCTCTCTCTCTCTCTCTCTCTCTCTCTCTCTCTCTCTCGCTCTCTCTCTCTCCCTCCCTTTCTCGTCTCTATTAATAAGACGGCAACAGACAACACCATATATTGTTGTTGATTGCCGTTTCTTCAGGCCCTGAACATGCCCATCTCCTGTTGATTTTACATTCAGCCCAGCAATTCTGCCCATTCAGCAGTAGAAACCCACCGCATTCTACCCAACCCCGAAGGACTTTCAGAGTAAGCATATGCACTCATGCCAGACCCCCTAACAACTGCAACCATTAAAGCCATGCAACACTACCCCATCAATTACAGAAACGCTGCGCCCCAAACCAGGGTCCAGGGGTGCTGGTCCATGAACTTTAAATAAATTGCATTGAGCCCACCATACAGGATGTTTACCAACCAACCAATCAGCCCGCGTGGACCACCGGTCCATAGAATGCAGTGCCATGTTACAAAGGCTATCCCCGTATAAAATTATGGTAAAATATATTGGGGTCATTTGTTATAATAAAAGGGCAACGGTGCTTCCGTTTCTGTTGCCCCTGAATTATTGATAGTGAATTTATTATGCATTTCATTTTGTGGTGTCAGCCTTGGATATTTTTTTCTGAAGGACCTATAGAAGCACCTTGTGGCCATTGGTAGATTCATCACCACGGGGCAGGGTCATTAGGTGAACAGTGAGGACTGCTATAGCTATGGCAGGACCATGACTTAAAACAGCATAGGGTGTTTTTCAAAGCTCGGAAAATATAGAAATATAGTTGGTAAGATGAAGAATTATGCCTTTTTTTAATTGTGACCATAAGAAAATGGTTGAATCTCATGTTATGTGGTTATTTTGCTTTGTATATTTAGAAATAAATATATGAATATATTTATTTCTATATATACCTTGGCCTTGTTGTGGCTGTGATCAAGACTGGGCCCCTGGGGTTATCACCAGCCAATACTAATTTCCAAATGTTTTAACATGTTTTTGAAATGTCTGCTTGTAACATACTACTCTGTATGTCAATGATGGCACCCGTTGCACTAACCATCCCTGGAAGGAAGTATCCCCTACTCTACGTTGCTGCTCAAGATTTCTTCCTTGTTAATAAAGGGAGGTTTTTTTTACTCTAGGGTTAAGAGGATGTCAAGGAATATGGCCCGTAAAGCCCTTGGAGACTAACTGTCATTAAGGGCAATTCGAATAAAATTTACTCGACTCGACTTTGGTTTCAGTGAGATACTTTAGTCTCCGGTGTACAGACTAAACCCAAGACTTTGTCAAGGACTATGTAATTAAGTGAGTTAGTCTCCAAGCGATTCTCAAAGATTATTGATGCATAATACATGATCTTGGCTGTTCTCATATCTGCTGTTGGAACTGATGAGTGATGTTGAATCGGGGATCTATTGAAATGCTATGAATCCATAGCAGTGATTAGGCTTTCTGTTGCAACCACAGCGCAGATACATACATGAATTAAAAAACACACATTGAAAGACACATTGCAAACATTATTAAATGAGCAAAATCTGGTTTATTTTTGTGTGTGTTGGTCATGATCTCTAGACTCGTATCCATTGGCAGTTGATGACAGCAGGTGAACAAATGTAATCATTTTCTAAGAGGTTGTAGGGACTATCTTCCAGGGAAAGTGGTCGTTTGCAGAACACGGGACAAAATATCTTATTTTCCTTTATTTTAGTTTTTCCCTCGATGACAGGACTAGAGGGTAAATCTGTCATGATAACACATTTTTTTCCGTTACAAATGTCTCATTAGTAGCAAAACAGAGCTCCCCAAGATGTGATCCAGGATAATAAAGAGACAATAGTTATCTGGAAACATATTATCAATTCAGAACTTAAATTCTGTCTCAGTGGAGTTGGGGGTGGGGAGGTCTGTTAAATTGTTCATTAGCGGAAAAACAGTCCTACGTTAATATATTTTTTTATATTTCCTACTGTCACAATTTATCATGAAGATTAGATCTGTAGGTGTCTGTTAGAGATGCGCGGACGGGCTATTATTTCATCCGCAACCGCATCACAAAACGCTTGATCCGCCCGCCATCCATCCGAAACAATTTTTTTGACCAATTTTCAAAACCGCACCCGCCCGCCATCCGCCTGTTGTTTTTAGGTATATGCGCTGCTGACGCGAGGCTAGAAAGTTCTTGCCTGTTCTTGAAAGGAGACTGATCCAATGCCGCAAAGATATTTAAAGGATAAAGTCCCTAGTATGAAAGCCTATTGGCTATGTGATTATCAGTGATGTGACGTCTGTCTCCGATCGATGCACAGGGAGAAACTTTAAAATATCCAAGCACATCGGCAAACCTGACCTTACCATAGGCTAGTAGGCCTACACTTTTTTATCATTGTAATAAAACGCAATTTGGTACACCATTTTAATATGGTAATATAGCCTACTGTGTTTTTTTTTTTGCAAAATGAAAGATAGCCTTTTAAGGAAACGCCGACTCGAGCCTATTAATTCCGAAATTTCACCGCATTGAAGGCTATATAGGCTACTGTAACAAGCCCAACACTTAGCTGCTTGCCTTGCAAATCAAAGTTTTCCGACTATTTTTCTTAGCTTCTTTCTTAGGTGTTGATGTTACTGAGCTAGAAGTTTAACTTGTTCTGCACATCTCGCGCTGCCAATGCCTGTCACTTCTGAGTCAAATCACTCCATCATCTCTTTGAAATTCCATATTCCACGAGTGGTAGGCTACAATGACTGGCTGTTTTAAAATATAACTTATACGAAACAAAATAACCCAGGCAGTTTCATCAACGAGACGTTAAAGCTTCTTCCAATATTGACAGCTGTCTCATAACTTGCAGGTTTGTGGAGACGCGACATGGGACGGATCGTCACTTAATTTAAACTTTTTTGCTTCCGTTAGTGTGTGTGTGTGTGTGTGTGTGTGTGTGTGTGTGTGTGTGTGTGTGTGTGTGTGTGTGATAGAGACAGAGAGGCCAATTTACTGCCTGATGAGAATTGGATTATTTCAAAATGTGCTTGGAAGTAGGTAATGACATTTAACAATGTGTATATATTTTTGAATTTCGTTGGTTAAACCGCCAACCGCCCGAATTTAATTAAAATATTATTTTTTGTCACGTCACCCGCCCGATCCGCGGTTTAACCGCCAACCGCGCATCTCTAGTGTCTGTGTGTGTGTCTGTTTGTGTTTTTGTGTGGTTGTGATCTATGCTATTACTGTAGTCTCTTTGTACGAGTGTCAGTGTATGTGTGTGTGTGTGTGTGTGTGTGTCTGTATGTGTTTGCGTTTGTCTGAGTGATGGTCTGGCTGTGTACGTGTATGTGTGTGAGCAGTGTGTCTCTCTGCATGATAGTGTAGATGTGTATGTATTGATGTGTGTTTGTCCGTATGTGCTTGGGGATGTGTGTGTGTGTGTGTGTGTGTGTGTGTGTGTGTGTGTGTGTGTGTGTGTGTGTGTGTGTGTGTGTGAGTGTGTGGGGGGGTGCAGTAAGTGCACTCTTAAAATAAAGATAAAGAAAAGCAGAGCCCAGGGCTTGGCTGGAAGGCACCGCTATCGGCCCTGTAATCAGCTAGAAATGTATCCGTCTTTGTGCCCACTCACATCTAGCCCCAACACCTCCCCGCACGGTAAAAAAAAACACAGCAAATCCGAAATGGGAAATAAGAGAGAGGAGATGGGCAGGCGATAGAGTGAGAAAATATAGATGGAAAAAGGAGAAAGTCAGAGAATAAGACAAAACACTTACCTCCCTGTTAGTTTTGTAACACAACCAATGTTAGACCTCCCCCCTTCCTACCCCGAACACAATTATTATTATTATCATTAGAGTTGTCGAAGTGACATCGGATGACATCGAAGCCTAAAATAGGTGTTGATCATAAATGTTAATTTGTTATGCACAAGTGAAGATGTTCCATGCTCCAGGGCACTGTTTGGTAACCAAATTAAAGCCTTGGATGAAATTTTCTACTGCATATGTAGCACTCTTCTGGAAATGTCGCATAATATCCATGTACGGTGTATCATTCAGGCAATCAAAAACACATGCAAACTGTGTATGGAACCCCCCCCACACACACACACACACACACACACACACACACACACACACACACACACACACACACACACACACACACACACACACACACACACACACACACACACACACACACTCACGCACTCACACACACAATCTACGAACCTATTCTGCTTGCCCCGCCTGGAGTGCAATAAGAGCAGGGAAGAAGCGGAAGGGAAGTGAGGCGGTTTCACACCTGACTCCCGTCGTTATCTGATCTGACTCCGGGGCCAGTTTTTTTTATAAGGTTACCTCCCACTCATCCCTCATTACCGGACCCCACAGCGCTGCCAATTATCGCTTTAGATAAGACCACAATAAACTGCACTCTGGGTCCGGGGGCTTCTGGGTAGTTTATCAGCCCTCTTGCTCCTCCCACTTAGACCCCCACCCGACTCGGCGTCCTGCACCCTCCATCACCGCTTATCAACTCTTGCCTTACTACAGCACCGCAAAAGCCTTCACGACCTCGCGGTTTGTTTGTTTCCTCACCCCTCGGTCCGTACCGATCTCTGTTGTTTGTTTAATGTTTGTTCCATGCTGCATGGTCCTGTGTGTGTGCGTGTGTGTGTGTGTGTGTGTGTGTGTGTGTGTGTGTGTGTGTGTGTGTGTGTGTGTGTGTGTGTGTGTGTGTGTGTGAGTGTGTGTGTGCGTGCGTGCGTGCGTGCGTGCGTGCGTGCGTGTGTGTGTGAGGAAGCGAAGAGGGAGTAGCTCCTAGCTCTGTGGTTGCCCGGACGTGGCCTATTGAACGTGTGGTGGACAGCAAGCTGATGTTGGGCTGTTTAGGGCCCGGGCTGACAGCCAAGCGGTAGTGGCTGCACCAGGCCAGCTGAGAGGTTTAAGAGGGGGATCTGACCGTATGTCGTTCTGTGAATTAAGCAGTGGAGAGTGTGGCTTTGTCGTTCAAACTGACACCGGCGTAGGAAGCATAAGACAGAGCGTGTTAACGTTAATGGTTTCTCTGTGGAACATGCAGAATCTCAACGTCAAATGAAAAACCCATCACCTGCAAGATAGAATTGCTGGTGAGAATACTTTCCCTATCAGACTTAACTTTGAGTTACTTTTACTGCACGAAGCACATTATGAACAGGGTGTTTATTTGTGATATGAGTTCATTTATCATGCATTTATTCATTGATTTAAGAGTTTGAAAGGAGCCATCAGATTTCAGCCAGGAAACTCTTGCAGCTCAGTCCTTTTCTAAGGGTAAAGTTTCTTCCACTTCAGCCTTCAACAAAAATGTTGATGTTCGTTACCTGAACCACGTGGAACTGCTGAATCTAAGAGTCTTAGCCATTATAGTAAAGGCCACATCCTGCACAATGCTATACGTCTGCTCTGCGGCAGCAGAGTGCTTCAACCTTTTTTCTAACCTGGACCACAAAAGTGGTATTTAAATGGCTTCATCACAAAACGATCCTATGCTTGAGTTGCCTTGGATGAAGTGAGTGTCAGTGTCCTCCTAAAGAGTAGTAGTGGCCGTACTGATTCCACATTTATAATCTGGCACCACATTTTTCATGATATCTTTTCTAAATATGTTTTTGAGGAATAAACTGTATATTGATAGAGATGGGTGTGTTTTTTGCAATGAACCATGCTTAGTCACTATGGTAGATTTGGCTTAGATATCCTTACTCTTCAAATCAGGGGTGTCAAACGTTTAATCCGGCCATGGGGGGAATTGATGAAATTGGCTTAACCTCAAATGCCAAAAATGACAACACAACTGCATGCTGCACAACAACCTAACCCAAAAAACTGATAAGAAAGCAGGTACATCAAATTGATAAAATACTTCCCAAACTAACTTGGGTGGCACTACATGCCACACTAGGCCCATAATAATCAGAAGAAGGTTAAAAAGCTGCTAACTGCTTACGTCAACCTGCAAGATGTCCCAGTCAAAGAGAAGAAAAGTTGATACAGAAGAAAAAGGATAAATGTTTATTCACTGCAGTCAATAGAAAACAATTGCGCCCAGGGCAAAAAGAATATATTC
Organism: Gadus chalcogrammus; assembly: GCF_026213295.1. NCBI lineage: Eukaryota > Metazoa > Chordata > Actinopteri > Gadiformes > Gadidae > Gadus > Gadus chalcogrammus. Next base: position 23,792,458 of record NC_079418.1, on the reverse strand, counting down.
GCCAAGATTATAATACCCACAGAGATTGAGAAACACACAAGTGAACTTTGTGAATAATTTTATATTTTCAGGCGTGTCAGAAGTATTCCATTGTTTATGTCCATCACCAATGAAGCAGCATTTGAATGTTATGGTCCGAAACCTCAAATGAGTTTGTGTCACCCCTCCTTTGAAAAAAGGAGGGGTGAAAGCTTGAAAGCCACTTGAAAGCCACTCAAAAAAAGAATAAGTTCCCGATCCACCAGCCAATGAAGCCATCAGACGAGAAGCTTTATTAGGCATTATGAGTCGGGTAACAGGGGACAGGCCTTTGCTCAGCCCTCACTAGACCACAAAGGGTTGAGTAGACGGGTTCACAAGAAGCCTGCGCAGAGATAATTGATTATGGACTCCCAAGGCTACTGCCAGTCATAAAATAATGGCATTGAATCTTCTTTGGACGTTCCCCACCACCATGGCAAGATAATAAGGGGAGCTAAAATAATGTGTGTGGGTGTGTCTGTCTGCTTGTGTGTGCATTTCTGCATGTGCGTGTGTGTCTGTGTGTGGGTTTTTTTGGACGGTTCCTCTGTGCCTTGTGTGTGGCAGATTTCAGTGTTGACACCAGGCTCTAACGACAAAATTGTTGGCAAATGGCAGCCGACGTAGTGGCATTCATGAAGCAGGGAGGGTGCCACCGCCACTGCTGGGCCTGTTTGTGTATATTTGTGTGCGTGGGTGGGAGGTCAATCCAGCACAGGAAGGTGTGGGGGAGGCGGGGAGGGGGGAGACTTTGTGATCGTACCACAATATTTCAATGACACCTCCAGTATTGGCAGATATTTCATTGTTTTTATTTATTTCTGTTTTACCAGCTATGCAAACTCCAGCTGTTACAAATTGATTCTGGAGTTACCAACAGATGTATTGTAAATATACTTTTATTGTTTGGGAAATGTGCTCTCTACGCGATACCCATCAGTAGAAACAGCAGGAGGCAATGGAGCGGAAAGTCCACCCAGAGACCAGGCCCACCAGACACCAAGCACACCCAGAGACCAAGTACCCCCAGAGACAAAGCAGATCCAGAGACCAAGTCCACCCAGAGATAAAGTCCACTCAGAGAACAAGTCCGTCCAGAGACCAAATTCCAACGAAGTGAGCAGAAATACCAATGTCCTCTCACAAAATGCTACATGATGCATTATGGTTTTGATTATGTTTCTGCAAGATGCCCCACCAGCTCGTCGTTTTCATAAAACATTTGATGCTTTTCATCCTTTTCCCTTTGCAACTAGCAATTCCAATTGTTACAAATCTAGTCTAAAATGTGACAAGCAAACGATCAAACGCTTCTAATCGGTCTACCCACCATCCCTGTATCTGTCATCCTTGATAAATCACTAACCTCACTGGTTGCCATGGTGCTGCCATGGTGTTGTCATGTTGCTGCATATCGCTCAACTTGCGGAACCCTTGATGTATGTTTTGGAGACAAATTTGAGGGGGAAATTCAAGCGTAAAAACTGATGAGGAGAGGCTGAATGCAAGAGCTCTTGCATTCAGAGGCGCATTTGGCTGTCACTAGTGCATTGGCACAGTGATGGGGTTGCATGGTAATGCCAGGGAACACACATCATTATCCGGAGGTGAGGCACTTGGTTCCCACTCACCACCACCCCCACCTTCTACCCCATCACCACCCCTTCCCCATCCCTTCACCCCCATTCCCGCTCCCTTTCCCCGGAGTTCTTGTGTACAAGTTAAAAGACTGATTTACATTTATATTGCGAAAGCAAGGAACATGGTTGTAATTGGTGCTGTAGAGGCTGAGCCCCACATTTAGTGTGAACATGGCTCACACATACATACACACATACACCAGAATGGATAAATATACATAGAGGCCAATGTATAAAGAGAGGCCTACAAACACACAAACAGATGGCATGCATATTCTGCCGTTAAAACAATAAAATGTTGTGCCTATTGGTAGGCAGCTTTGAGTGAGTTAGAAGGTCCATGTTTGCACGTCTGTGTCCTTGTATGTGAGAGTGAGAAAGAGCGAGAGAGAGGAAACTCAAACTCGCCATGCATATCTCTTTATCCAGGCAGTTAACTGAAGACAGTACCCACAAAACAATAAAACAAATAGCAGCCTCCATGCACAGCCCTTTCCCCTAGTTCTGTCAATAGCATCAGCCCCTGGCTAAGCACTCCTACGTCGTCCAGGTGTCAGGGAGAAAGAGCCAATGGAACTACAATGTGTAACATGTCCCCATGGATCTGTGGTCAACAGACAGCTAAGATGCATGGATAAAGAAGTAGGGGTGTGGGAGAAGGAGGCGAGGGGTCTTGTTGATGTTCCTGCAACACCCAACCCCCCTCCACCCGCCTATTCTAAACCTCTTCAGACACATCTCTCCCTAGGCTGGCAGGCCGGGCAAGCAAATGATGAAATGATTGCAGGAGGCAAAAATACCCGAAAAGATAGTGAACGTGTAAAAAAATGGGACGGAGAGACTCAGGCAATTGGCCATGCGCCTACAGTACAGTGTGTGTGTGCACTCTGGTCATGTTTACAGCTCGGAGTAGGGAAATGGAACAGGCACAGTAAACAAGTGGGACAGTCATATTAATGGACTGCAGGACTGGTTTGGCAGAGCCCACTGCTCGAGCAGCCTCAGTGCTCGCTTCGATTCGGGAGCTCCTCACCTCGTGGGCGGACAGTCCGCAAGGGGCAGAGCATTAATCACCCGGAACTTCTCATTAGCAGGACCCCATGAAGACAAACACGTTCGATTGTTACTGTAACCCACACACCCACCCCACCCCTGCCCCGGTCAAACTCCCACACCTGCGCCCAACAAATCACACCTACCAGAAATCAATCAACTCGCCTCGACGCCTAGCGATTTCTAGTCGATCAGGGGTGATAAGGGGTAATATCCCAGCTGCTTCTCATTCTCCCGGACCCCCGTGAATGCCTTAATGGCCGTTAGGCGGGCTCCATGCCTGCCTCAGGGCCTGGCGATGCCGGAGGACTTAGCAATACTTTCCTGTGCATTAAGTTGTTCGGCAGAACATTAATCCATTGGTAATCTGGTAGAGAAAGCACGCTGTTCATCAGCGCGGGCTAAAGGACGGGCTGAAGCTGTGCGAATACCTCTGGGTGTATTAGAGGATTCCAATCTTATCCCGCCACACACACACACACACACAAGAGCCCAAACACACACATCCAATATATGCTGTTTGTTTGCAGCAGCAATTTATGGTCAGTGTACTGCGAGGCCTGAGTATAATGTAGAGAGGATTGCACGGCAGGCTGGGTAGAATGGAGTCAAGAGTGTGTGCTAGTCATATTCAGGGTTAGTTTGTGTTCAGTTGTTATCCATTCATGGCAGAGGTGAAACATCTCGCCCACACTCCATAAATGCAGTGTGAGGTTACTCTCTGTGGTACAGAGAACGGGCTGAGAACAATGTTAACACTGACATTTATAGGAACAAGTTGTGAAGTTGTGTCACCCTTACTTGACATTCTTGTTGTATATTTTTTTAAGAAACATAATGATTGTCAATGTTTCAATGTCTCTCTGGGCGCATGTCTTCTCAAATATTATTGATGACAATCCAGAGCATGCATTTGATATTTTTCTGTTTAAAATATGTACGCATACTCAATCAAGACAAGGTTACAGGAAACCCATTAGAGGTGAGGGAGGGGTGGTGTGGGGAGGTGCAGGGTTTGGCAGGAGAAGGTTGTCCTTAAAGACGGATGAGGCATACACAATCACAATCACGCTCCACCGCTAAAGTCAATATGGCATCCCTGCCTTTAAAGGATGGGGTGACATGCTGGTCATTACCCCCGCGAGAGAGCGAGAAAGAGCGAGGGAGAGAGAGAATGAGGGAGAGAGAGAGAGAATATGAGAACGAGAGAGAGAGCAAGGGGGAGAGCGAGAGAGAGAACAATAGAAAAAAAGAGAGTGAGCAAGAGAGAGAGAGAGGGAGAGAGAGCGAGGGAGATAGCGAGAGAGAGAGGGGGGGGGAGAGAGAGAGAGAGAGCGAGAGAGAGCGAGAGAGAGAGAATGAGAATATGAGAACGAGAAAGAGAGCAAGGGGGAGAGCAAGAGAGAGAGAACAATAGAAAAAAAGAGAGAGAGAGAGAGGGAGAGAGAGCGAGGGAGATAGCGAGAGAGAGAGAGAGAGAGAGAGAGAGAGAGAGAGAGAGAGAGAGAGAGAGAGAGAGAGTGAGAGAGAGAGAGAGAGAGAGAGACAGACAGAAGGAGAGAGATGTTGTTTTGGTCCCTCTTTGGACTTAGAAGATGTTTCAAGTGTGTTGTGGCAGCATGCTCAATCAAGTGACGGCAGCATAATTTCGAAGTCACCACCTACGGTAGCATGAACAACACTGCAGAAACAGTCAATTCAGGGGGACCATTGTCTCCAATCCCTTAACATTGATATACATAATGTGTTTTAATTTATCTCTGTTGTCGTACACGAGAGATGGAATGAGTGCTTTACCATTCTTGAGGTAATGGTATATACATCAAAAATATTTGAGTGTTATGCAATTATTCCATGTGAGAAAAACTACAGATGATGAGAAACTTTCCTTTTTTTGTATAAAATCATTAATCCCTTCACCAAAACAAAGGTACTGTGGGAGCATTGTCACCTGACCTATGTCAGGTGACTCAAATCTTACATCAAAGATAAACCTGCTCTTGTATCTTTTTAACAGCAGCAAATATTAGAAATTATGTATAAAATTAATGATACAACCCAGCTCCCACTCTTTAGGAAAAACAGGCCAAATGTTTCTTTGTACGAGATAAAGATATCTAGAAGGATCACTTTAGTTTCAGCGCTGGAAGTTTATGTTTCAGCTCCCTCCTTCTCTCTAAAGTTTCTCTCAGCGCGGTAGTTGACTCTAGCTTACTGGTGAAGTAGTTCAGCACATAAAGCTTAACTATCGGCTCTATATCCCCACAGTCCCTGATCAACACTAAAAGCCATTACGAGTTGGAGGCAAAATGTATTAAGAATAAAATATCAGGATATTCGACATAAGAAAGTGTCTCTATTCCTGCTGCTTTTAATGGCCTGGATAGTGTGGCAGGGAACTGAAATGACTCACTTATATCTTAAGGTTTGAATATATAGTTGCTCTTACTTTTCATTAAAATGTGCCCTAAACACACAATGAATAGCGGCTATTTTTCTCCTCCAATATGGAAAGGTAACCTATTTCATCAAACCAACTTATAACAGGTCTCCCCGATTTAACTGCTCAGTATTGACTTTTGACTACAGTAACATTTTGCTTGACCCATTAGTGCCACTATTGGTATAGTTAGAAAAGACTTATATATTTAACATCTTCAGTCCCAACCATTGATGCTGCTTTATTTTAAAAGGCGATGCTGTCTGATCTTTCGCCAAGGCAAGGAGGCTGAGGAATCGGTTCACAATAAAGTGGAACCATTAAGTAACTGGGGCAACGGCACATCTAGCAATTAAAAAGCAGAAGCATTAGGAAAAAGCAACCTATTATCTCGGAAGCATGGCAGATCATACTAAGTATTAATGGTGAGGTGGAAGGGTGCATATATCATGATATAATTGACCCCCCTCTTCCCTAAATATTATATTGACATTGCCTTAGCCATAATGCAAATATTTTACCACGCTATTGTGCTGTAAGTAAGTTATACAAATAAGTAAACAAAATCCGGTGTGTGCAATCAATTCTCGACCTTCTTCAGTAAGAGAAATGTCCAACAGTAAAATGTATCTTAAAGAAACATTCTGCTATCCATAGCATTGGGAATGATCTATGACTTTTTTTATGCACTTCTGAACCAACAAGATTAGTTTACACAACCCAAAATAAGCAAATATCGTCTGCCTTGTAAACAGGATACATTTGGCGGTTGACTGTAGCTATTGGCAATAATAATAAAAAAACATAGATGTGGGACTGGTCTGCAAATCGCACATCCACTCCTTTTTATTTCTAACACTTCTTGGGACAGAACCTTCACCCAGATTCCTTCTGGCCTTTCTTTCAGCAGAACTCAGCCTCAGCCTTGTTATCTTTAGTGGTAGCCCCTGACAAAATAAAGGATATTTCCAATTACACGTGGACATTGGTCACGTCCATCACCGGCGTGGAGCGGTGGCGGGAGGACACACGCAAGGGACAGGCCGTGCACGCGCGGTGTTTGGCTAACTGACCCGCAGCACAATGGCGGCCGCTCACCTGCAATCTTGTTAAACAACGCACCACTGGTTTTGCAGAGCGTATGCGCGTGAAATGTGTGTGTGTGTGTGTGTGTGTGTGTGTGTGTGTGTGGTGGGAGAGGGGCAAGGGGGGGGGATGAACAGCCAATATTAAAGTGGAGGATGGGCCTAGGGTGCCTGGTGATCTGACAGCCACAAATACAGAGGTGCATAGGCTGTCTTTTATTTTTGACGATTCCCGCTCCCTCACCTACTTACATCTCCCTTGTCCCGTCTCTCTGTGCCGCGGTGTACAGGTGGTGCATCTAGCTGCCGATGACAAATATGGCTGCCATCACCTGTGATCATGGTAATGACCCTCATGCAACTTTTGCCTAGGAACAATTAGTCTGTGACTGGTAGTCGTTACGTGTAGCAAGCAGTGTGCAATGGAAGTCTGTTAGCGTCTTTAGTGCATAAGCCTTGGCTTACAGTTAGACTAACACTTTATTAACACTTTATTAATCCCTGAAGGGAAACTGAAGACCCCACAGTTACAACAGAACTGTTGCCCACTTGTGATACATTGCACATGCTCCCAAGAGTATACGCCTTACAATAATCTTGAAAATGAAATTGCTTATCTGAAGTCTGATGTAGTTTATTATACTCTGCCGAAGGTTCACTCCCAATATTCAAGGTGTTGTTCCCTCCAACGGCGACCCGCCATGATTTGCATCTGTTCAATCCCCACCTCAGATGCGGTTTGATTTTCACTGAGTTCCAGAGAACAGAGTAGAAGGAGAGCTCTGCTTCTCTCCTATCCCCTTTTTTTTTGTTGCCCACTGGGGAGAAGGCTATAAAGCACTGCTTCTGGAAATGAAGTAGTCATTTGAACTGCAGCAAATAGCCCCTCTCTCCGACTTACAATTTAGAGAATGCGGCGGTGTGGTGCGCGGGGTATGTGCGCGCGGGTCTGTGCGTGTTTTTGTGTGTGTGTGCCTATGTGTGTGTCTGTGTGTGGGGGGGGGAGGGGTGAGAGAGGGGTGGCGTGTAGTAGGCTCACCCTCGACATTGGTGCGCGCACGCTCATACGCTCATAAAACCAGGCAATAAAGCTGCTTTCCTCTTGAGAGTTGATGTACGGTGCCTGAAAGAGGGCTGCTGAGAGCCATATTAAAGGCTTTATTACCAGTGTCAGATTCAAATTAGCACTAGTGTGAGTGTGTGCGTGAGTGTGCAGGCGTACACATCCATCTGTTGTGTGTTGACCACACATGTGAACCGTACCAGGTAGGATTTTTGCTCAAGTCACACATGGCTGACTCCTAATGCCCAGCCTCACCATTAACTTGGGCAATAACGGTTTGAGGACATCCATTTCGGAAGAGGGGAGCGTGGATGGATATGTGAGTTTAAAGCAGGGAAACCGGCACGGCGCCACAACAGGTGAATTAGATTTCAATTTCCCCCCGGGGAGGGAACTTGGAGAACATGGCTGGAAGAGCATCAAGACACTTGATTAAAACCAGCGGAACAGCGCTTTAACTCAGCGTTTGCTTCTTGTTGAATCACCTTGCACACACTCACACAAACACACACACGCACGCACACACACACACAAAAACACAAACATATATATTCCAACACATACAGTACATACCTACACACTTCTAAACACACACGTACACACACACACATACACACACACACACACACACACACACACACACACACACACACACACACACACACACACACATATATACACGCACATGCACACACTCGGTTTCTGTGCAGGGCCAGCACAGGCACTCTAGTATCATTGATTGTGCTAGACTTCAAAGCAAGATCAACAATTCCTTCCAAACAGCTGCATGGGCAACTTTACCTGTTGTAAAGTTCGATTTCGGATTAACATCTTCCACACGAATGTAGAAAAAAATAATAGACACAAATGGGAAACGAGTTTATATCATTGTTTGGTATTTCTGCCCACGGTCAAATTCTAACTGTAAACAGTATTTGGCGCAAATGCGATGACTTCAGCAATAACATTAACAAGAATAACAACAGTGCAATCCGACAAATAATACATTCGTTTCAAGATGTGTGTTTCTGTGTGTGTGTGTGTGTGTGTGTGTGTGTGTGTGTGTGTGTGTGTGTGTGTGTGTGTGTGTGTGTGTGTGTGTGTGTGTGTGTGCGTGCGTGTGTGTGCGCGTGCGTGTGTGCGTGTGTGCGTGTGTGTGTGTGTGTGTGTGCGTGTGTGCGTGCGTGCGGTGCGTACGTGATGCCAATAAATCAGGATGTTTGAACTCCAATTAGAGGTGATAGGCAATTACATAATCGTAAGCGAAAAATGGAAAATATCCAAAGGTATTTTAGGGTAGGCCTACATCGCATTGACAAAGAATGGTTCAGAAAGTAGTTCAAGAACACGCTTAAGAGATAATGATTGGACTGCAGATCCATTCATACGAATATCAGCAGGCCTTAAGGCTGGTTTATGCTCGGTTACGTAAGCGTAAGCGCAAGCGCAAGAGGCCCTTGCGCGCCCTTGCGCCCCCCTTGCGCGACTTCTCACGTCTTGCGTGCGTCGGGCGATTTTTCTAGACTTGCGTCATTTTTTACGTAAGCTTTTACGCGAGCCGCCCAGCCTGCAAGGCTGTGATTGGTTTGCTGGTCTGGTTACTACTTCCTGTCTGGAGTATCACCCGGCAGGCTCATATACAAAAGCATTAACCTGAAGTGAAGTTAACTTTGCTGCCAACACATTATGTCGTTTTAAAATGTAGAGAGATATGCACATTTATACAACCCCAATGATCAACAACTTCATCACCCCTGTTCCTCTGTCTGTTGCCATCATTCACTGTGTATGGGGAGAACACGATCTGGCACATAAACAAACCAACGACTCCCACAGACAAAGACGTCATTCTCGAGGTCGTCTTCAACGAAAAACTTTCCTCCACATATTACTCCACCTACTGTTCTGGCGGTAAATTGCTTGGCAACACGCGCAACACGCGCAACCTAAAAGGGAGCATGAATTGCTTTGAGTAAATTTTGCGCAACAACGTAACACCAACGCTGAAGCATGCAGCCGCCTTTAGGGCTGCTGTGATGCGACGGATTGCAGCTACTGTGGACATACGTACACATGCAGCTACTGTGGACATGCGAGCGAGAGTAGCCCCCATCCGGTTTGAAAACAGAGATACGCATCCCAGAGAGCAGTCATTAAAGTGCAGAACCCAACCGAAGATAATTTTTTGGTATGGCAAAACGTTCCCTCCTTCTGAAATCGTATTCTACATGCAGCATTTAAATGTGACTTTTAAATCGTGTCTGCAAACTTTTTTTCAAGCAAAATGCAATTAAAAAAGAACTGTCTGTCGTACCCCTTTTTTAGGGAAGATTAGAAGCGGCTTGTTGTATCACTCCAGCTTCCCCTGGTCACCAGCGCGTGAAAGCCACTAAGGACTGCCGGTCAACAACAACATGCGACATCATGTTAAGAAGTGTACAAAATTGAACGATTTTGCGGCATACTGACAGTAGCCTAAATATCCTACCCAAACGCAAGCAACTGTTGTTGGAGCCCCTGCGCGATGCTCGGGGCGCCAGGCGATGCGCGCAGAGCCAAAAGACAAGCCATTCAAAACTTAAACATATGGCGGCAGTGTACGATACAAATAAACAATTTCACTCACCAGCACCGGCGAAACACGAAAAGATAAACAGCCAGTGAATCATCTTTCGCGAGAAGTGCAAGGAGATGTCTTCTGATGGCTTGTAATGTAAACGCCGAGGAGGAAGTCTGGGCACCGCGTTGAGTTGGACCGTGGAGCAGAGTTGGCCGTTGACGCCAGGCGGAGCAGCCCGGGCTCGGCCACCTGCCGCTCACTGACACCGAGCCTCCGCTTCAGCCAATAAGTCTGCTTCAAGTGTTCAATCTTCAACTTTAGCCTCTTCTTGATGCAGTTCTTGTCTGTTATTGTTCTGTCTTCTCCACTTGCTTGCCATGCATCAGTGTTGAATGGCGCGCACCGTGGGTCCCATGATGACGCGAGCTCGCGCTCTATCTTTGGCAGTTTGGCTCGCGCTGCTGTCTGTTTCTTCTGAGTAGTGTCTCACTCTCCCTCGCGCCTATCTCTAGCCGGCTATTACTGAAGCTATGTTTTCCCGCTACAGTCAGTGGAGAAAGGTGACTGGCTCCTCCCTCTCTCTCTCTCTCTCTCTCTCTCTCTCTCTCTCTCTCTCTCTCTCTCTCTCTCTCTCTCTCTCTCTCTCTCTGCCTCTGCCATTCAGACGCTCAGGCTCAGGAGCTATCTTTTCTTTTTTTCCCCCTTTTTGTTTCCTTTTTTTAACCAAGAAAAAAAGTACCTCGAGCCGCTGGAGCATGCATTACCATTTAATGGGACTATGGTATAATGTTTAGCACTTTGCACAATAGACGATAAAATATTTATAGTTGTTGTCTGTGCAGAGACCCAATATTCAGGGAAGACGAAGCACAATATCCACACGGAATGATATCATGAAATATTTGGAAGTGTAACTTGATATAGCTTTGGAGGAATGCAGTTAGGCTCCAGTTTGTGCCCTCTGTCTATATATTAACTCTTGGCTTTTGATACTGAATAATGCTTAAAAAATAAATAAAAAGGTTTCGTCAGTCAAAAGCCGAGCAATGATGTAGCATAAGCCTTTGTGAACACTTCAGCATCTTCCAAAAGATAAATGAGATATTCTTTGTAATGGCATTCAGGTAGCCGACTTTGCACTGTGCTCATTTCATTTGTTCATTGATTTCCAATTTAGAATAATTTGGTTTTCTTCATCTGATTGATTGATTGATTGATTGATTGATTGATTGATTGATTGATTGATTGATTGATTGATTGATTGATTGATGATTGATTGATTGATACATTGATTGATGGATCGATTGGTTGATTCATTAGTGTCTAAAGATGATCCACTCCGACCAAAAAAAAGCACCTACACAGGAATAAGCAGCCATGTTGAGTGCTACTGGGAGGAAATTACATGTTCAAGCTCAACTAGGAGGAGGACACTCAGTGCTGTCCACATCGGCTGCTCCAGGATCCTTCGCTGAAACAATGGCTTATACTAATGTATGCTACGCCGACCTGTTTCCAATTGAATCCAACACGCGCATTTGAAAATAAAGCACTATTAAAAAAGAGCTTAGTATCCCATTGAATTTTTTATATAGCCCTCTTGTGAATGTTTTTCGTCATGATGAAGTAAACTATGCAGCATATTTTCGCCCTAGCTCATCGACTATCTATTTATCTGTGGGTTGTGTTTAGCTCCTGCAAATGGATTTTTATTATTGTCGACTCAATTAGGCGGGTACGTTTTAAGAAAATTTGTTATGTCACAATTCTAATACTTTTACAATTAGGAATCACCTTCAAACGAAACAGACTTGAGGGAAAAAGAATATTCCTTTTAAGAACACAAAAAAGGCATCTACAAAATTGATGCACAGAGCAAATTAAGTGGAGTGCAATCAATTAGTATAATTTATTTTTCGGTTTTTATTTTTGTCGCTTATTTTTGTATTGTTTAAAGTCACCACTATGGAGGAACTTGGCCCTGAAATATTTCCTTATCTGCACCGCACCAGGGATAGTTAAAATATATCAAACACAAATCAATTGAGTCTTGAAATCGCACGTGAAGCTGAATTGCGTTGACCTCTACCCTTTCCTTTTTTTTCAATCTTCTCCTTTTCTCCAAAAGAGATTATTTATGCACGTAACAAATATTTATTCCCTGTATTAAATTAAGCTGACCTTGTATGTTGCCTTGCCCTTCCATCATCAATAGTTTAGATGAAGGTATTTGCACACCAAAGCTCCTGTCTTTGGCACAGAAATATTTGTAGTGGGTGGTTCAAAAAAGAAAAACTAAAAACACATTACCGAGTAGAACAACAACATGTAAGCGTTGGCAGTTATTTGTGTGCGCAACAATTCTGTTCACCAATTATCTCTGTCACTCATCATTTTCCGACTGAACATTGTGAAGTGGCGGCAATGTCTTTTCTTTCTCGTTGTCGTTCTTTTCGCAGCAGCGGACCCTTTTCAATAAACACGCGTTTAGAGCGAGTTGTTTTTTATTTCCTCAGTGTGAAACACCTGAGAGCGTATGAAGCTGTGCTATTTCAAAGTTAATCTCAGGAATGTCGAAGCCCTCCATCTGTCTGCAGCCATACACCAAGCGCTCTCAGATCCCTGATAGCGCATCACAAACAAGAAAACGCACAATAATTCAATGCCGTTAGCTTGAACGACTGTTCTCCAACCACAACACAAACAACAAAAGCACACAAAAAACGATGATATTCATCAACTTGGTATTAATTCTTCTAACCGTCTGCCGCTGCATTAATCAACTCACTCTGTGGAAGGAAATACCTATGCGGGAGGTGTGTGTGTCTGTCTGTGTTTGCTTGTATTCTTGTGTATTCGTGTGTGTGTGTTTGTGTGTGTGTGTGTGTATTTGTGTGTGTGTTTGTGTGTGTGTGTGTGTGTGTGTGTGTGTGTGTGTGTGTGTGTGTGTGTGTGTGTGTGTGTGTGTGTGTGTGTGCGTGTATGCATGTGTGCGTGAGTGCATGTGTGCGTGAGTGCATGCGCGTGTTTGTGTGAGTGAAATAAAGACATTTTCCTCTGCATATTATTCTGCATATACTTGGCATGGATACAGCGCAGAGTAAGTTCCAGGCGCCGAGACTTCCTCAAGAGGTCATCCAAACTAATTCCTTCGCTGTACTCAGGCTCGGGAAGACTGCAGCACCAAGAGAAATGAGACTTGAAAGGAGCTAAGAGCACTGTCCCTGTAAAGCAGCTGGCCAAGGCCCATTCACTGCCTGTGGTGGATGGCTATGCAAATGCAACCTGGCAATGCAATATCTGTGCACTCTCTCTCTCTCTCTCTCTCTCTCTCTCTCTCTCTCTCTCTCTCTCTCTCTGTCTCTCTCTCTCTCGCATAGATGTTGTCCAAGGCTGTGGTAAACACAAAACAAAGCCGAAGTGATCTAAGGTGTCATTATGCATACATAGGGAGGCCTGCTTATAGTTTGTTTTATTTTGTTTGTTAAAGTTTAAGTAACACAATACTATAAGGGTATATTATTCAACCATTAATTAACATTAGGTAATGCAGTAATAAGCAATAACTAATAGTTAAATAACTTAAATGATCTTAGTCAGATAGATTACTCATGGTGGTCATGTTTACTAATGGTGTTTATGTTAACAAATGCATACATTATTTAACAGGTTAACAGGGTTTACCCTAGCCCTGTTGAATAATGTATAAATGAATACCTTCACCATGACCCTTACCCTAACCCTGACCCCAATGCTAATGATTTATATTAAAGCCTATTACTGAATTAACTTAAGTGAATTACTGTACATTCATTGTAAAGTGTTACCCATGGTAACACTTTACCATCTCCCACCATGGGCGTGGCATTCCCACTGCCAGGGTGGACATTTGTTATCCATTTGGGCATGTGTGCACTATTTTGAGGCGCTTTGAAAAAAGGCGTGAGTTTTGTGTTATGTGAGGTGTGTGTGTGTCTCTTTTATCTTGTTTGCTGTTGTGTGCCAAAAGCCCCTTGTTACGATTTCAGTACACTGGAGGACATGCACATATTCCTGTCTAAAACCATTGAGGCTTACACAGAAAAAAGCTTTATAATAAAAAGCAATTCAAGCCAATCAGACTGAGTTCAGATGAATAGGTTTGATTGAACTCGTTTTGTGCTTGGCTAACAAGCAGTGGTAATCGACACAGTACATGCTGTGATTGACTTTGAGGTAGTGTTGCTTGTTATGAAGAGCAACACATGCAAACCTCATCTTCTGTTCGAAGGCGATGCAGGTTTTGCATTGTATTTGAATTTATTCAACTTCTTAACCATGCGATTATGATTTCCATGTTAAACAAAGTAATTTTAGGTGCGGAAATCCCAATGGCTTTTCTTATGATTGTAAACAAAAGGAATAAAACAATTAACTATGGGAATACTGCTCACCTAGACCTCAGGTAAGGCATATACGGCGCATACAACACCACCCAATGCCGCATGTAAATGATATGGGTATTTCTATGTGCCAGTAAGTGAATGCAGATACACTATACTACCTTTTCACCACAGTCAAGGCAACAGAGTATAGCTGTTCCCATTCGGGAGTTTGGAGTTTCCTGCAGCACAAAGTCAGCTCTGGCACAGAAAATTGCTCTGACAGCACTTAGCGCAAACGTGAAGGGAGCTACTGGGTGTTGGCCCTCACACAGACACACAGGCACACAAGCACGCACCACACACGCACGCACGCACGCACGCACGCACGCACGCACGCACGCACGCACACACACACACACACACACATCGCTGAAGGTAAACTTTTGACCAAGTTACCTACCCATGGAAGAACCCAGGGTGAGGCAAAAGAAGCGGGAGACAGAAAATAAAGAAATATAAATACAAATAAAGAAATAAAGAAATAAAAAGAATCAAACGAAAACACAGCCCACCTCGACAGAGGGACAGTGTTACTTAATGTGCTTATACTAAAAAAGGTTTTTTTCTCTCTCTCTCTCTCTCTCTCTCTCTCTCTCTCTCTCTCTCTCTCTCTCTCTCTCTCTCTCTCTCTCTCTCTCTCTCTCTATCTCTCCTCCTTGTTGTGCCTCAAGGTGCATGGATGACGAACAGCACGGAGAAGAACAATGGTCTGGGAGAGGACACGGTGCGGCGTGTTTGTCTGTGCTGGGCAACGGGAGCAATCTCAGTAATCAGCTGCAGTCCAGTGTTGTAAACCCTGTTGTGATTGCACTCCCCGGGTTATCTGATACAGCAGAAGAAGAGTGCTGCAGCCATCTCTCTCTCTCTCTCTCTCTCTCTCTCTCTCTCTCTCTCTCTCTCTCTCTCTCTCTTTCTCTGTCCCTCTTTCTCTGTTATTTTTCCTCTCTCCTCCTTCCTCTATCTAACGTTATCCACCTATCTATCTGTCTGTCTCTGTCTATTTATCCTTCTCCTCCATTCCTCCTTTCTCTATCTAGATATCTCTCTGCCTCTCTATCGCTCTCCTCTCTTCCTCCTCTCCATCTATTTAACTCTCTCTCATCCCTCTATCTATATATCCCTGTCTGAACCTGTCCATCTCAGCCTCCATCTCTCTATTTCTCCTCCTCCTCCTCTCTCTCTCTGCCTGTCTGTCTCTCTCCACCTCTTTTTATCTATTTCGCTCTCTGTCTTTCTCTCCTCTCTCAATCTATACCACTCTCTATATCCTGCTCTCTCTTACTTATTTTTCTTTCTATACCTATCTCCCCCTCTCTCTGCTTATTTATATATATATATATATATATATATATATATATATATATATATATATATATATACATACTGCTCTCGCTCTCTCCAACACCCCCCCCCCTCACTCCCCCCCCCCTCTTCCTCTCTATCCATCTCTCTCTCAGACTTTCCTCAGGGGAAGACGCCCATTCAAAGTGTGCTTGGTCTGTTGGACAAGAAAGGTCAAAAGCAAGAGGAGTAATTGTAGGGTTGTGCATAGTTACTGCTCATAAGCCATTGTAACTGCTCATAAGCCAAAGTAATAATGTATAAAGGAGAGAGAGAGAGAGAGAGAGAGAGAGAGAGAGAGAGAGAGAGAGAGAGAGAGAGAGAGAGAGAGAGAGAGAGAGAGAGAGAGAGAGAGAGAGAGAGAGAGAGAGAGAGAACATATATATATACATACATATATATATATTTATATGTGTTGGTGTGTATGTATATATTTGGTGGCATTATTTTTCATTATTATGCCGGTGTAGCACTGATTGCATTTTAAAGTCACAAACAACCCTTGATTGTGATGCTCTTCGTAATTGTTGTTGATTACAAAGCCACGGTGGAAAATTGTGTCAGGAATTATGGTTTGCAGTTGTGGGAATTGTCAGCATGTAAATAAAATGTAACCGCATCAGACCGCGGCTGACATCCATGTGACTGTAGTGTAGACATTTCCCCAAAGACAATCAGTGTAACTGCAGACAGTACTTCCGAACAGGAAGAACAACAACGACACTTTAGGCAATTTCCGAGAGGATGTCAGCAATCCGTCTTCGTGCATTGAATTTCCTCCGATGGTCGGTTTGTTTTGAAGAAACTTTCTTGGAAATTACATACTTACATACTTGTTTTGTAGTTAATAATACAATGCACAGTGGCTACAACAGAAATGTCTTATTGTATTTCATGGTCGTAAAAAATATACATTACAGAAACCAAAAATTAGATTCTGGGTCAAAAGTCTTTGAGACTTACATGTAAGTTACCATTATAACTTACAGTTATTATGTCAATTCACATATAATGTGAAATGGAAAAGCAGTCAATCTGTTGATAATCCAAATGTGTATTGTATTGACGTTTAATAGGCCATGTATTATTAATGTATGTCTTGCTCACCTCCTCCTCCTGTTTGAACATACACAGAGCACAAAATAATCAACGATAACAGGACCTGATGTACTTTGTTATTAATACTCAAAGGTGAAAAGGGTTTAGTGTCGGTTCGCTCTTTCACTGCCAAGGCTAAAGTCCAGGACTTATTTAGTGAAAAGACGTTTAGTGATCTCAGTGCGAACGTTTGAATGGACTTAATTAGTTTGAAAAGGCATTGATGGTTATGAAGATGTCAGTAGCCGACATGAGCCGTTATCACTCAGAGTTCCTACAGGGCCCAAGGTGATAAAAAATACCTACTAAACTGGTGGGTCAGATTTAAACTCGAGATACTTTTAAACTTGAGAGCGATATTTTGGGTATACTGTGTTTTCTGTCACAGAGAGAGTTGTTGAGTAAAGTCTGTAGCGTTGAGGCTAACACTGGAATCAAAATGGGGGACAAGTGAACCATGCCTTATTCATCATCGTTACGCTAACCTTAGTATGGAATAACGCAGATTAAAGACCTAATAAAAATGTTATATTTAAAGAAACACACTCAAGGTCCTTAAGCGCTTGTTGTATGAATGATACAAAGTTCCACCTTCATCTGTGAAGAACTGTGCCCATTTTGTTATCTCATCCTTATGGAAAGAGTTTAATCTTAAAGTAATCCCGCGAGAGGGAGTACCAGTTTGGTTGCAGGTACGAGGCCAAGTGCTGTTGATCACTGCTTTTATACAGAAGACGGTTGTGTAATAGCAGGCTGTTGACAGTTGCTTTGTGGAAGGTGTGATTCTATTGAGTTAACAGCTTACGATTGTTAATGTAATAAAACAATTAAAACACCTGTCAAGCAGAGGGATTAATGTATTGTTAAAAGTCCCAATGCTGTTATACTCCTTGAGTTCTATATCAGCACTCATGGAAAGGCCATTTTCCAATTAAATTACTCGGTAGGAACTAACTGTTGTAAAGCTCATAACACACCATAATAACAACGTGTTACAACATCACAGTGAGCACGGGTGGCAGTGTGAGGCTTATGAGGTTAGGTATCATTTAAACACTAGAAATCCCACAATCGATAAATCATCAAAACTCAATCTGCAGCGCAGATCGTTATCACCCTTGTGGTGAAATTACACAAAAGTGCACGATCCAATGATGAAAGGTTTGGACTTTGGAAATCAATCAGCGATAAACCGCAACCAGGAATCACTTACAATTAACATGAAACCAAATACATGATACGACTTTTTGCCGATGATTTTTTGACCACAAAGAATTCTGTGCAGCTCACTTACTTTCAGGCCCATTATAGCTTAATGGTAATGGTGTTGGATCTTTGGCTAGTACTTTTTAGAACTATTGTCATTTTGGTCATAAATGGGGTGAATGGCAATGTTTATCTGTTTGTACAGGTAAGAATATAGTAAATTGTCCACCTCAGGTAAACCTTTAAGCAAAGAACATAAAGTTATTGATGAATTGTGAAATATCTATTGTGAAAGCCACTACAAATGTATGGGAATAATCTCAGGCATCTAGCACATTGTATGGCACATTATATGTCTGTGTATCATTATTTCTAAAATAAATATTCACTAATAACTACTTTGAAGTCCACATTTGGGGAGGCCAAGCATCTTAAGGGGGTCACT